>NC_135781.1:9235688-9389791 GCF_028453695.1 Augochlora pura | reverse complement strand
GTTATTCGACAAAATCTTTTATTCAATTTGTTCGCATTTATATTAATTTAATGCAGTATTCTATTACTTGGCAGCAACGCTTTTTCCACTTTTATACACGTTTTCTCATATTAACTCTGTTACGTTATTAACAAAGCCTCTAGATAAGTCGCCAGTTAGCAACTTTAGCCAAATAGGTCCATAGAAATGGAAATGGAAATACGTTCCGCTGGAATTTCCTCTGTAGTGCGTTGCAAAGTTGGTGGACCAATGTCAATTGCTCGAGGCTCCCGCGGCTGGAGCCAACTATCGGAAAAGAAGAAACTGTCTGAAATTCTAATACCAGCATGCTCTCTTTTAGACATTCGAAGATGGCGCTGTAAAAACCGACATGAAATTTCTCCCGAGAACCCGAGTTTTTCTTCAAATGCTATCGAAAGAAAAATATGATTCTTATCTTTTTAAGTAGTTTAAAGAGCAACGCAGGCAAAGTTCGCGAGTCTTGAATAAATTTTGAATGACAGCTCGCGGAGGCTCTTTCTGTTAAACCATTTCTTATAAAGTGACATAATATATATAATAATAATAATATGTATTTAAAATTTTTTCTTAACATATAATGAAGCTCCGATTTAAGCTGTAATAAATGACTCCACGCCCTCACATATTTAGCTCGATGAATTCGTCATGATACGAACAGCAAACTTAATTGAATTAAACCATACAATTCCATTAAAAAATACAAAATCATTTCGATATCTCGAAAGCAACTTTATGTAAATCAATATGTTATCAATCGTATGACATCTCCCTTGAAATAGAACAACTTAGAAACATTCGTTTCAACAATATGCAGTTTAGGAGACCTCTGCATGCTTATATAAAAATAAGACTCCTTGTATATTTTTATCGAGTTCAAGTTCATTTTTTCATTTCAACAAAGTCTCTGATCTACGTACTGCATCTTCTTCCAATATACAGGTGCTGTCCAATGCTGGAAAGATGGCGGAATTTCTTTCGAGAGGCAGTCAACACGCATCATAGTCTCCACTTGTCTATGTCCTCCCGAAGCCCACTTCTGTTGCTAAACATGAAGATCGATAAACTAATCGACCACTAGCCTATAAATCGGCTTTTTACCTCGATCGATGGAATCGTTGAATCTTTGTCATGGCAACCAAAAATTTGCTATCTATTATATAATTTTTTATTAGATACCTTTCGCGATGAGTAAAATAAATAAAATAGATAAAATAAACGTTGTTTAAGGCACTGAGCACCACCATAGTGACTTTCGCGGATGCCGTCTGATAAATTGTTAAAGTTAAAATGCGTGTATCATATCTTTAAGAAAAATTATAATTTAATGATCAAACACTTCATTTCAATGTACTCATTTACACGTAATTCGCGTTGAACTCTGCCGTACCGAGAAACAGCCCCGCGTAAAGTTCCGCCGTGCCTAAGAGGTTAACGCCAATGTTATGAAAATATAAAAGTGTTTATAACCGAGCGACTGGTAGGCAAAGTGTTAACATGGGTGAATTCTTGGGAATCGATTTTACGCTCTCCTCTGTTCCATCTTTCCGGCAGGGTACAGAACTTCGAACAGTAATGGTCATTGAAGTTCCATTTTCGCGCCTCCTCTATTCATTCACTTCAACGTATTGCGTTTCATGGTTAGTCACACTTTTTGAAATTCTTTTCTCCTTGCAAATAAAACGTACAAAAATCTCGTTTTCTCGATGAGCTCCAAAAAGACGAAACCTTCGCACATTCGCGGCAAGGGGCGCACGTTAAACGTATTTGTTAACTTGTAACGTCGGCTCCTCTGACACGTGTTTTTCTCGATGGGTACCGGTATATTTTACATACGATTTGAAAGGTCGTCACCGCTGCTTTCTCGCGTCTCGTCGTTCGTCAGGAAAACACATTCGCGGCGGAGTCTTTACGGCTTTCGTCGTCGGTTCTTTTCCCAGTCACGCACTTTCGCCGTGGCCTTTCCAATCTCCATCCCGCGGAAATTCGCGCCGCGTTTCTTTCACCGTTTCGTCGTCTCGTGTTTACGGTCGCTCTGTGTCCCCGGCGAGAAAACGTTACTTTCCCCGTGTACACCGCTACTTGCCCTAAGAGCCTGTGCGGAACTCCGCGACCGGTAGAATCCCAGGTAACCAAATATCGCAGCGACCATTCGCTCTTTGTACACATTCAAACCGGACCAAACTGTTGGAAACCAAAGTTCACGGATGTCGAACGAAGTTTAGAATTCATCATCGCAAAAGTGCTGTACCCTGCTTCAATGATTGTGTCGTCAGTGACGTGATATAATGAACACAAACACGAAATATTGTTCACGTTGTGATATACAAATAATCTTCTTTTAAGAATATTGGAAAATTGTCTTATACTATACTTACTTTAACCCCTTGTCGTACTTTAACGAGTCGGACTCGTGATGGAGATTTCTAGTAATAATCTATTCGGTATGAATATTCATCCGTTCCTTTAACTGGGAATAAAATTTTATTCTCTCGTTACCAATATTTAAACATTCAAGTAGATATAAGCACACGATAAATATAAAATTTCCTTTTTCATCTAAGAATTTAGTGCGATCGAAGAAATTCTAATCGTGCAACTTCTAAAGAAAATAGCACGGCAAGGGGTTAAAATTGTATGAAAGAAAATAAAGCACATCTTTTTCCACATGTAGCAGTAATGTTTTAGTTTCAAATTATTTTAAAATCTTTTTTAAAATTGATTAGTAAAATGTCAGGCATTGTAAAACGATTTAATTATTAGGCAGGACTGATTTTATCCAGGGTGTTCTTTATTGGTGCTCGCTATCCAATCAATGCTCTGATATTAGAAAGAAATATTACAAAAAGAACATGGAGTTTATCTAGAAACCGTGTGGATAGTGTCATAACAGAAGAATTATAACTACAAGAAATGTAATAAATATAG
Source organism: Augochlora pura (assembly GCF_028453695.1). Classification (NCBI taxonomy): domain Eukaryota; kingdom Metazoa; phylum Arthropoda; class Insecta; order Hymenoptera; family Halictidae; genus Augochlora; species Augochlora pura. Next base: position 9,386,845 of record NC_135781.1, on the reverse strand, counting down.
CTAAAAAATTATATTATGTACAAAACGTAGCAAATAAAGGCGAACGATACCGATAGGTGATTCAATATGCATAAATGGAATAGTTATTTTTGGGAATGAGACCAAAAGCATTTATGGTAAAGACTAGTGATAAACTAGTTAACGTTCTGAGAAAGCGAAAACAAGAACTAAAAAGCGTTTACGACTGCATGAAAACCGTGCAATACCGTGATGAATCTCCAAAACTATGCAGTTGTTTTTCTTCTACAAAGCGGATGGATTAGTACTTGTTTATGGTCTTGTAGATAAAAATGAAATTAGTTCTGACACTGTTTTTTTTATTGCAGTAACCACGTGGACAAAATAAGTACTATACGCATATCAACCGTGGAATATACCACGAACTTCTGTTTATTCTGCATGTATTTAACGCATTATCTACTAACAATGATTCTACAAATCTTGTAGTTTTACAATTTGTAGCTAATAACTTCTTCCTAAATTATTTAACATAAATAATTTGTATGCAAAAATTATGTAGATACTTTTTATTATAGCACAGTGATTGAAAAACCTATCAATAAGCTTTGGGTGGATAAAATATTAATATACAGATGATAATACTCAAAACTGTATGAGTATTTTTAGAGTTGATTGACATATCCCTAACATTGCTGTTAGGGCTGTTATTGCATGAATGAGAATTCAGCTATTCAGAGATCGATCGAGCCATTGCGAGAAAGGGATTCGAAATCATAAACACTTTTATCGCGAGCCGCGCCATTCGTCGGCGAACAATCGAATCCTTCGATAGATAAGCTTCCGTTCGTGCGCAGCGACCGTCCGACACCGTGCAAATCCTCTTTTATCTTGGTAATGAGCGATACGAAGCAATTCGATCGGAACGCCAAAATTTCGCCTGAACGTTTCACGGCTTTTACGATGTCGGAACCCGCGTTACCTCGCAGCGTTTAACGTTCTAGGGATTACCGGGCCCGTAAACGTTTCCGAGACCGTTTAAGAGGTAAATCCTCGGAGTGTTTAAGCACGATATTACTCACCTCGCCATAACACTAATTACGACTGGTGTCCGCGGCTAATTACAATTTACTTTCTTCCCAAAGGCGAGTGGCCGGTGCCCTGCGCGGAACAAAAATACACGTCCCTGCCCCTGATGTATGGGGTGTTGAAACGAAACGATTCGAGCGACTTATAAGACAGAAACGGCGTCTCTAGACGAGCGCTGCTTTGAATCTTCCTGTCCCGTGAACACTCGTGATAAGTTATCTGAATTACCGACAGGATTACTCATCGAGTGTTACCTTTTAGCACCAACAGTATCATAAAAGTAACACAACCTTCTTGATGATTTACTGGTCTAGCATTCGTCTAGCGATAGCGCTATGCTATCGGTTGTTGAATTGATATTATTATCAATTCTTTTATTGTGACAATTCTTTGTCCTTGGTAATGTTAATATTATTTAACACCTTCTTCTGAAGTTATCATTTAAGAGATAATTATCGAGCTACATTTACATACGGTGTAAAAACAGTGGGGGAGATATAGAAGTCAAATTAATATCCTTAAATGAGACCTTGTATTTTTTTATCCATACTATAGTAGCGTTCGTTGAGACGGATACAATGACCTACTACATGATATTAATCCACGTAGTAAAACGATATAAATGAAATGCATGCTACATGTTTTTAATTACTTCAATTCGTCACGAAATAATCCACCGACTTGTACATACGAACAATGTACACATAGTATACGGTTTTTATAATCAGCTTAAGTTACTAACGATGCGTGTGTGTGTGGAAGATACAAATTTTTACATGCTCGTCTAAAAGTGACCTTTATATTCGCAATTAAATCTGGTTAATGAAGACAGGTTAATATCATAACGAAAGGATATACTCCAAAGTTATTATCCGATTTTCATTCTCTGAAGAAGTCGTACTACGAAGTTTTCTCTGTGCTTTTTTTCCCTGCATGCTGTCAAGATCTCCGGTGAACGGACTGCAGATCGTGTAATCCTCCATAAAAGCCGAGTGCCCCTGTTATTGAATCATCAACGGAGTGGAGAACAGATACAGACCCCTTGGAAAACCGGTGGAAAACCATTGTAATATCGCGCAAACGTACGCATTGCAAAAATATTAAGTAACCGGCACACGGCGATGTATCTGCTTTCAAGAGTTCCTGTTCAACATTTGCCCTGCACAATGAAATATTTGCCCCCGGAAACCCGCGCGATTCCGACCCTTCATTTACCACGAATTCCATGGCTTTCGTTCCGCTGTTCCTTTCTTTCCTCTGGAACAAAGTACCTCCTCTAGTCGCGAAACCCTTTAAGTTTCGAACTTTCCGCCAATCGTGTGCCGACTTCTTGCTCCGTAACAGCGAGCCGACTCGCTCCGGAATTCGACGATGAAATCGAGGGGCTTGCGAGGCGGAGCCGGGGCGGCTTCATTTTCGGTTGCCCGCGGGCTGCGTCACCTGTTTTGATCGCTTCTTCTACCTTTCCCTGCACGAGCGAGGAACTTTCGGCAACTTTTCGTTCTCCGCGGGATTTATTTTCAATCGCCGCGCGGTGAATCGGATTATCCGGTATCCGGAGCTGTTTCTTTATAACCGTTCGCGTCTTGCGAATACGTCGGACACGCACTGTTCTTCAACATTGACATTCACATACTTATATACATGATTAACACATACCGTGCCACGTGTACTACCGATTACGCATGCTTATATGTTCATTTAATGCGGTTTGCTAAAATATCAAGTAGCCGGTGTGAAGAGGCGAGTAATTGGTAATGAGAGAACAGAATTGTCTTATGTCTTAAAAGAATAAAATAACATTCAACAAATTATTACTTGGGATGAGTATCACTAGATCTTTCTGCACTCCAGCGGCGACTCCGCGGCGCCATTAATATCGTTATAACACGTTCCAAAATTATTTTTATAAATATCACTAAAGCATGGATTGAAAAAAAATTGATGGAAATGTAATTGTTATATGAGTCACGAGACTCAATTTCACACGCATACAATAAATTTTGTTATATAAAATGGAAATACTAAAAGCCAGAAAAATTATTTTAGATTTTCAGTTGAAATGGCTTGGAGTGCAAAGGGTTAATATTTGCAGATAAACTTTCTAGTTCTATTGGTTATGGTTGTTCTAAAGCAAATATAAAATTCTATCAGTTCATTTAAGTTAAAACTACAATTGATAGAGGAAGCTAGATTACTGCAACTAATTTTCTAATCTTTTATTTTACAAATTATTGCAATTGTCAAAATGTTAGCGTGGATAATTAATGGATTTATTTATCTACGCAGGTATATTTTATCATAAAATATTTGTTGGAAAATTGGAGTATTGACTTCACAAATGTAGTTTTGTTGTTAGCAGATAACTTCATCTAATCACTTTTAGTGCTTAGTAGTTCTAGTGGTAATCATACAACGATGTGCTCAAAGCGATAGAATATTAATAGCTACGATTTTCGACACGATATTGCAATTAAGTAATGGCACCACTTACCGCAAAATTAGTTTGAACTGAATAGGGACCCTTGGGATGTAAGGTTAATGATCACAATATATTTGTAGATAAATGAATGTAACCATTTTTAAAAGTAATGACATACGTTTTAGTAATAGCCTCGTTTGTTCACTTCTGACATGTATAAACAGAAATGAAAGTATAATTTGGTTTTATAATAGCAACGTTAGCTTTGTATGTTGTATCATTGTTTTGGGGAAGTGTGAAATTATTTTTAATTTTCCTTTCATTACTGAGTTCCTACGTTGCATGGTTTTCTTATTTTTCTCTAGACATATTATCATCTATTATTATAACCTATCATGACAAATTCAGTAACGTTTCTAAAAAAACGTTTATGCGGTATAATTAATTCAGTTTCTCTTTCTTGGTCGACTGTGCCATTTCAAAGCGTTGAATTACTTTTGAAAGTTATTTCTGTGGAATCGGTTAAAGAAAATTAAAATTGCACCCTTGCAAAAAGAGATTCCCATGCACATACAAAAAAATTAAATATATTTTTATATTAGAAACCGTCTGCGAGTCTCGAAGCCATTCTTTTCTGATTTGCCACACTCATAATTTATACTAGTATAGATTATGAGTAAAATTTAGTGTATCATACTATAATAAAACAGTTGACGCGTTTCGCGTGCTATAAATGCAACGATACCACGCTTTTTAATAAAACTATTCGAGTCCCGACGATTCTATTTTCGAACACTCCGTTTTATCATCTATCTTGATATGTTGTCGGCTACCTCGCTGTTGCCGACCCATTGAAATATCAACACCCGATGCTTCGCAACTTTGGCGAGCAGATTCAAAAACAGCGTTCCATAGCTTTCCGGGCTGTCTGTCATCGAAACTCGGCTCTCCGTGTATTTTCATCGACCGGATCTACTCCAACGTCATTTATAAGACGTACAAATAAATTTCGCTTCCATAAACAATCGCCACTCACCGCTCCCGTACCGTACTCGTTTGGAAAGTTTATGCTCGCTCGTCTGCGAAACGCGATGTTTACAAGCAGAACGGTTTAATGTGCAAATAAAGAACTTAATTTTTAAGCATGTCTAATTTTGTCGTCAACTGTAATGTTTATCTTCATAAGATATTAAAATTTTGACGGTGTTGGATTCTTTTTTTGGATTCTTTAGGTCATATGTTCAAATATATTCTTAGCAAATAAAAGCGAATAAAAGTGAATAAAAATCACACTTTGGAAATAAAAATTCTTGAATAACTAATTGATTTCTAATAGCATTCGTGATAATTGTATAAATACAAATATGTAATAAAATATTTTATTTCACACAGAATTTCTAAATTTTTGTATTATTGATATAATAGTCATAGTAATACAAATTATAATACTTAAATAATAATGTGTCTCACTGCAATTCACCTACTAATAACAAGAAACTGAAAAAATAGAATTTCTTTTTTGTCCATTCTGTCACGTCACAAAACTGAGATGAACTATTTCGGCCACCGTGCAGATCGATCCTTTCATTCATCCTTCCCTGGAAAATGTTGTTAAAGTTAACTCTCATTTTCCGCGTCCTAGTTACTCGAGAACTCTTAATTAGCTTAAAAAATCTCACGCACGGGCTGGTACGTTTCGAGGCGACGGCGAAAATTTCGCGACCTTAGATGCCCCCGCTAACGCGACGGTAGGGGTTTAGCAAAAATTGTTGAGGTCGACGGGAACAATCGCGCGAGCCGCGAAGTGAATCGTAAGCGGTCTCGAAGCGCGCCGCCGGCTTTCCGAGGAAGCAGCTGATCAATTTGAGCTCGTAGAGGTCGGACTGTCTGGCCCGGTTATTTTCGGGGCTCTCTCCGCGAAGAGCGCGTGGAAAGGAAACCGAGAACGTAGACGAATAGAAGGGGACGGTACGGGGAGGGGAAACGGGCACCGCAAGACGGACGCGAGCCAAATGTCTCACGGATTTCCGGACAGCGGAGCGTTCTGTCTAAACCGCGACGGAAATAAAACCGTGGGTAGGGGTGTACGTGATGTCTTTTACGTGAGCCGCACGTAGAAAAAGCTCCAGTTTCGCTTGTGCTCGCGCTTCGCGTCCCCCTCCCCGAGCCGATGTGTTTCGGTCGCCGTTATTATCGTTCGAATTCGTAAGTCGCTGAGCTTTTCGTTAACTTCACTGCAAAACGAGGTCGGCCATCTTCTGTCCGTAGAGATTTCGAAGTCCGTCTCTCAATGGAATGCTCCGTCGCATTGAATTTTCTACTGCAACAAATTGTTGGCGAATACGGAGCGGGAATTTTCTTTTCTGTACGAAAGTTCTTGATTTGGTACAATACTAGTTTTAAGAGGAGTGGGCATTCTTTACCGTACAGAGTTTCAAAATCGTTTGAATTTACGGGTTGGGAATCATTCCTTATTAGTAGTAGACTCATACAAAATTTCAATCATTCGAATAGATACTGGAAAAAAGAATATGAGTACCAAGAAACGTGATTTTTCAGAAGCATTTCTCCAAAATATTGTCTCTATCGATTCGTACATCATTTGAGGCGTCCAGAAAGTCGTTTCAATTATATCATAAATTCAGAACCATTATGTTATAGTAGAGGTCTCGTGCTTTAATTTAAAAGGAAAATCATCATCCTACGATGATTTTTCATGAAGTTATCGTCAATCAAAGTTGGTCAGATTTAGTCCAAAATTTGTCTCTGCATATGAATATGCATTTTCTTGCACATGTCACCAAAAATGAAAGAACATGATAAACCTTTATTTCGTCTCGAGGTCTAGAACTTAATACAACAATTACCATCAATTGCTGTGACGCTAACAAGCGTGACATTTCATTCACTCATATTCATCATGAACGCATGAAATCTGCAGTCTATCGACGAGGCTGGAGCAAAGAGAAAAACGAACGCGTGTCTCGTATCAAAACAGAATTATACCCCAGCAATTACACAAACTCGTGCAAAAAGTCCGTATCCACCTCGAGTCGCAAGAATACGTTTTTCCAACGTAAATTACAGCGTGCCGTACAATTTCACGTTTTCAGAAGGAAAGCCTGAAGAATGCGCGCGAGAGGGGAAACTTGCCTGCTTTCATCTCGGTTTCCACTGAGCTCAAAAGAACCTGTTAAGTTTGTTACAATATAATTGCAGTCTAGCCATGATAATTATCATCCGCGGAGGCATTCCGGCGAGAAACAAAGGTGGAACACGCTATGGGAACCTGTTTTATCAAGGAGCCACGCGAAGAAAAAATGCTTCTCGCAATTAGATTACGGCGCGTTTGAATAATTCGCGGCACAGTAGATCACTTTATTCCGCAGTTAAATCGAGCTAGCCTATACGCATTAGCTTCGACGGCGTTGTCAGCGTCAGCATATTATGTCGAAGCCACTCAATGGAACCGCGGGTTATTCAACGAGACTTCGTCAACATTTAGCCGGTAATTCGAATTCAGAATAACCGCGGTCGCTCGGCTTGTCGATCGTCATTTAACTCGATCAGTAAATGGGATTACCGGGTACGACGGGCGCCGCGCGGCAGCAACGTTGCACACCGTACCAATGAATATTACAAACACGAGGGTGTCGGACCAGTCGATAAAAAGAAATCCGAAGGGTAAACGAGCCGCCGCGACGCGACGCGACGCGACGGAGCGGCCCGTTGAGATTTATTCGGTGAAATTCGCTGCGACGACTTTCGACCTGGAATTACCGTGGCCTTTTGAAATCTCAATTGCCGTTTAACGTAATCAACAAACGGCAGGACAGCCCATCCGGTCTGCTGCTTGCAATCGTCACGTTGATAACGTATTGGCCCCCCCTGTAATAACTGTGCTAGCGTCCTCCTTTCGCCACACTCTCTCCATCTTTCTCCCTGTCTCACTCTATCCCAGCACGAACTGTGCGCGCGTTTCTATCGTTCCACAGCCTCGGCTCTCTCTATTTGTTTATCACCGTTCATCTGGATCAACAGCACCGGCCGCACAGCCCTTCGAAATTCTGCTGGTGACAGGCTGTCCCGATCGCTTGACTCGTAATTAAATGACACGCGTGCCCCGCCGTTTATCCGGTATATTTCGTCGGACGCGCGACCGGAAATCCATTTACAGCCCCTCGGACTTTGTAACGCGATCGCGTGCCCAACTGCTCCGCCAGCCGACAACTCACGACGACTACCGATGATTTCTCGTCGAGAAGAAAATCCTCGTTTTAAGGGACAACGTGCAAGTTTTTACGGCCCTTCTGAATCTCCGATGTGCGCGTACACAACATATTTCAGATGTGAGTATTATATACATTAAAATATAAATACGTACGTATTCTTGCTCCAAGAGAATTCCGACTTAACTTGGATACAATTAAAGATGGAAAATGTAAGCGATATTTGCTTGAAGAAATAACGCAGCGGATTACATATTCGTATGACAAGAAACATTCTTTGTTACAAAATCAACATTTTACTATAGTACAGATATAGTAGCGTTTTACTATTAACTAGAGTGATACTTTTCTTTATGACAGATCTCTGAGTATACACTGATCTCAGAATACATTCTTTAATATACTTACTTTCATAACAAGATTTAAGATAAATATTTACATTGGAAAATACAGTATAACCAGACTGATTATAGAATTCATATAATTATAATGCAATTATATAACGCTTGTTAGAAGACGGTCTCATAAAATTTTCAAGTAATCGTTATACCATAACTGTTTGACTTGTAAATCAATGGTCGATTCGCCATCCAATATTTCCTTACACAGAGTTTCCGTAGATGCAGATTACCGACGAAATCAATGATTTCACGTGGATCGGGTCTGCTAGCGATTCGCTGTACCCGGGGCGGTCAGAAGATACCGCCGCGTAGATGCAGATGTTGAAGAGTAATTGATGCGTCGTAAATCGTCGCCCACGGCGACCGCCATTTTCCGCCTTTATACGATTAAAATTTATCGTTTTGCCTTCCTACAATTACGCACGGCCGATCGGCTTGCCTCTTATTACAATTTCCACATCCGGTCCGTGGGAATCGCGCGGATGCTCCGAGTGATTTAATACGGCGCTCCGCATTCATCCTCGAAACGGGGTTTATTATGTTACTTTTCGTTCGCGAGCAGAATTGTTTTCGCCGAGGGATCGACAGCAGGAGAAGATTTCGAGGGATTGTACATCAAGACGCGGTCGCCGGCAGTCTCGGCGTGCAATTACAAATTGAGAAACGGGCCGGAAGGCGAAACGAAACGTTTTATCGCCGGAACGTGACAAATCCTGGGGCACGTTGCTCTAACTGGACCGGAGTCATAAAACTTGCGAAATGATTTTATAGGGCGAAGTTTACGAGCCACGGTCAGTTGTTGGAAAAGCAACACCCCGAAAGGCGGTCGGTCATTATCCTCTAAGTACTGATTGCGGTTACAATTACAATTTAAACTTCACCTTTCCGTTGCTCGTAATGGATACAATAAAGTGCGGTTCGACAAGTATAGATTAAGGCTGGATTTCCTATTACCGTTCGACGTAGACGGCTGGATAGAACGTGTTCAACGATTGCGATTAGGCGCAACGTCCTATTAGGGAATAACCAGATGCATTTGTTCAGTCAGTATATTAACGTCTATCGGATAGAACAATGTGAAAAAGTTGAATTAACTTCTTGAAATGGATCGAAAGTGACGTGCTATTGTTAGATAAAAAAAGATGATGAAAAAATTGTGTCAAGAACATCAAAGATGTATAAAAAAAAAGAGATTAAGAGGATTATTGTAACATTTTAATATAAAAATATTTAACGAATGATGGGATGACATTATTGACAATTCTTCCAATATATTCATACGTAAACATTAATATTAATCACAATACGTGTTTGCTTCTAGTGCAGACGAACGTCAGAAGCGTAGGTTTGTATGAAATCTCCGACAATCATTTCATCGACGATGTCTCAACCTACGCCATTTGACTGACAGTGATTTCGCCGACAATATTAATTAACCGGTACGGTGATATCGCTGATAATGTTTTCATCGATACTCGTTTCACCGACATTGACTTTATGTTTACCTGCCAATCGTACTGAATGGCTATCACTGGCAGATAAACATAAATTCAATGTCAGCGAAACGACTGCCAATGAAAACATTGTCGGCGATATCGCCGTGTCGGTTAATTAATATTGTCGGCGAAATCAATCTCAGTCAAATAGTGTCGATTAAGACATTGTCCGTGTAATGATCGTAGGTAATTACATCGGTAAGTAGTTGCACCGGTATAAATACGTTTGACAGGTGCGTTGGACGTGTATAGGAAATCCCATACTTATCGTTATATTATTAATATTACACTGGAACGAAGAAATGCGTTGTGCGGTGATCGTTGCATTTTGCAATTCAGAGTCAAAATCGATGACTTTGTTAGCGAAGAGGCACGAGCTCCGAATTAATATCGTTCCGTATATCATACTATCTTTTATGTATCTCTACTTCCGCACTCGAATTGCATACAAGATCTTCTATAAATTAAAATAATTTCTGAGACAATTGACCCATTTCACGTCAGGTACAAATTATAAAATTTAGTATAAGCTAAAAATGCTTCTAAAATCAAAATCAAGTTTATTACTTTTTTAAGTGGCACAATTTTCTATGTCTCAGCGTTATAGCTCATGTTTAGATGAGTTCAATAATTTATCACAGTGACTTTCAAATAACCTCAAGTATTTCCTACAACATGAAAAAGATATCCATCTTAAGGTGAATGTACTATTGCAGTTATACATATGAAATATAATTTCAAGGAAATTCCAAATAACAGGTACCCAAATACATGATCATCTCAAATGGAATATAAACAAATAACAGTAGAAACACGATTATTCGAACCGCATGTTAGAACGTTCTATTATCAAAATATTGGTTCGTCCGGAATGTTGTTCCGCACTTTCACAAAAAAAAAATGGAGAACGACGTTTTAATATTTAGAGCAAAAAAAATCGAAATCAATCTCAGTCGAATAGTGTCGATTAAGACATTGTCCGTATAATGATCGTAGGTAATTACATCGGTAAGTAGTTGCACCGGTATAAATGCGTTCGACAGGTGCGTTGGACGTGTATAGGAAATCCCACACTTATCGTTCTATTATTAATATTACACTGGAACGAAGAAATGCGTTGCGCGGCGATCGTTGAATTTTGCATTTCAAAATCAAAATCGATGCGACCGCGTGGAAATAATTTGAAAGGAGGAGTCAGGATATCAGCACAAGGTCTGTTCAAGATTAATGAGCTGAAATCTGGGTCACTTCTGCAGTTACACGAAAAATGGAAACAGGTGTGCGGAGCAGTTACAATACACGGTATAACAGAGCTAAATAATAATAGTGAATCACGGGTGGAAGAACGAGAAAAGCTACTTTATCAGAATGATAATGAATAGGCGGCGGGGATTACACCGGCTGGAGAATCTAGAAATGAAAATTCCCGTGATGCCGGCAAATAAAATGGCAATATTTCGTCCGCTGACCCGTACCGGCAGAATCACGATCCAACTTTCGTATAATATCAGCAGAAATGCATCATGACAGAATACGCGAAGCATGACATAATTTTTTTTTTATATAACGTCTTATTCTCATTGCAGCATTTGCTCTGCAGCTTATGCTTTCTTCTGTGCCAGTCATTTGGGATGGTTATGAACGACCGGATATGTCATTCCATTTTTTTTCTGTCATAAAAACATGCGAGAAATTTGAGATGCTCGAGTTAAGTGAGATACCCTGTCTGTGGATATTATATCCCACGTGGGTGCTTTTGTTTTTGAAGTTCATTCGTGTGCTGTCGTGTTAAGTGTTCAAATAGAGGCACACGATAAATATAAATTTTTTGTATTTATTCTCAGCAACTGCTAAAGTCGAAAAAGTTCTAATTATTGTATTTGTAAAGAGAACAATATGACAAGGGGTTGGAGAATCCTTTGTACCTGTTGTGCGGAAAGTTCGTGATACGAGCCTCGCTCTTGTTTCCCAAGCAGCACTTTCACGCTGAATTGCGTGTCTGAATTATTACAGTTCGGAGCCACCCCGCCTCATCAATATTACCCCCTTCTCACGTGAACGGTTGGAGACCTTGTTCCCAGAACACCTATACCCAAAAGACCGAGCCCCATCTCAGCTCTGAGCTGGCCGGACTCTGACGTCTCGGGGTTTCCTCAAACATCAATATTCTCTCCTTTTCATTGGTAGGCACCTGGGTACCGCGAGGCATCCTTGCCGCAGCAACATTTCCCTGATCGCAAGCCGCTTCACGGGCTAAGTGATTTCAAAACTTTCGGCCGGCAAGACGAGTTCCTAAATGTTGTCCAAGCGATTTCGGAACTCCACGCAACGGTGTTGGTATACTCTACGAGTTCGTCGGTGCGGCGAGCCACGTGACATGCTCCGCGTGAAAACGTTCGTACGCGTGTCGCGCCGGCGGAACGGCGACCGGAAAGAAAGAAAGCTGTGGAAGGGAGGAAAGTTTATCGTCCGACAAACGATTTCTGCCTCAACGACGATGAAAATATCTCGGAGCGAAGGAATTCGTTAGCACGGGCTTCGCTCTCTCTCCCTTCCCTCGCACACACTTTCTCGCTCTCTCTCTCTCTCTCTCTCTCTCTTTCTCTCTCGCTCTCGCTTTCTCTCTCTTTCTCTCTCTTTTCTCTCTCCCCCTCTCTCTCTCTCTCTCCCTCTTCTGTTCCTTCCCCGCGTGTCGTAACCGGTGTCGCCGCGGTTTCGCGCGATTTTAAGCGACCCTTCAGGCGATCTCTTTGATGCACGTTTTCCGGTACGGTCTCTTGCCTTTTTCCACGACCCGGTTAATTACGTGGCTTCATTGCATTCGGTAAAAATAGTCCCCGGCTAATCACCGGCTTCGACATTCATCCCGGGTCTTCAGTTAGCGAAGTTACTCTCTGTGGGACGAGGTCGGATTCAGTCCTTCAAAGAAACACGCTGGACGTTGCTTCGTGTAACCTTTTCAAAGTTCGCCGCGGCGGGCTCTTTTTAAATGTCCGCAAGTTGTATTGAATGTCGACAAGGTAGAATCACAGATTATTTTCTACTAGTTGAAAAATTATTGGAACGTATTACTGGAAAGTATTTATCCATCTATGCAGGAGAAGAACTTGGTGTAACGCGAGAAATTAGGTGAATTTCAGGATTTTTCTTTGTGAAACTACGGGTCGTTTTTTTAACCCTTTGCACTCGACTGGTGAGCTTGAGACACCGCTAATATTGTTCTTTCACCCTCTAAAATAATTTTTGTAGCAACAAAGTTTAATTTTAGAAAAATTGTTAAATGAACCACGAGAATTAATTTGGTATATATAAAATACACTTCGTCGCTGAAAATGAAAATACTATAAGCCAGAAAAATTATTTTAGATTTAGAGCTAAAATGGCTTCGAGTGTAAAGGGTTAATATCTGTCGGCGTAACTTTTTAGTTATATCGTTAGGATTTGCTTAATTTTCGATAAAATCGAGTTTGGTTTTGTGTATTTGTATACCTTCAGTTTTTCCTTAATTACGAAAAAGCGGAACTTTTTCCAATTATTATCAATAGATCGTAGAAGAATACATATTTCAGTTTTCAAACGTGTATCTGCGTTTTCTAAAAGCGTTTTTAATTGAATATTATTTTTAAGAAAGTAATCTCATATTAGTCATCATTATCCTACGCTTAATTATCCGGATACTATATTTCGTATAAAAATGCAGATTAAAACGTGAACGAAGCGAACAAGTTTCTCAGCGGTCTCAGTTGTCGCAGTTGTTCGAGAAAAATCCCTACACGAGCGAACACTCGCAATCTATTTACGGTTTTCCACGGCGGCGAGTCGAAGTAATCCCGAGCATAACAAAAGTCCTCGCATTCATCCGCGTCGTATTATTCCTTGGTGAAAGGATTAAATTCAAGACGGTTCGTTCTCCGTGCGCGCCGCATCCGCGAAATCAAGGGCGGCGAGGCACGCCCTCTCCACGGCGCGCCGGGGCCCAGATTTCGTGCTAGCACGGGAGCCCAATAAGGAAGGACCGATCCGTCAAAGCGGATATTTACACGCACCACGTGTCCGTGACTTCGCGGAGAATATGTTTGATCGGGGCTGCCGTGCGTGTCGAGAAATTCGGCGCCGTAGCGGGAATGCCGGGGAATTCCGTCGATCGGGCAGGAATTCCTCCGGGTAACCCGTCGCGGAACGAGTGGCATTCTAGCGTTATCGAACGACGAAATTTATCCTTTCTTGCCGGGAGGAGTCGGGAGGAGTCGGGACACCCGAATTACCCGGAATTTTACGGCGCTCCTCCCGAGGAAATACAAAACAGTCTTCGTGTATGCCGAAGGAGCCCGCTGAAGAGCTGGCTGACATCGCGCGGCGCGTCGGTTCGTCAGCGGGCTTTGCAACCCGACGAAACGAAAAAACAAAATGAACCTTACTCGGAAATTTATTTCGCTAAGAAAGATCCAAGAGCCAACGAATTGCGGCGACGACTAAGTAATTTTAGGCCACCCGTACTTCTCGTCCGCCCTCGAGTTTCTTTTTCCCTCCCCCGATCCTCGCATCCGGCCAGAGCCACCAACGCACACACGTGGACGCGAGCGTCCTAGCCGTCCGCCTACGAAAAATTTCGCCGCGTGTCGGGCAAATACCGAACGGACGTACGAATTGGTGATTGGTCATTGGAATATTTTTCATCCGCAAAATTATACCGCGGTCGCCAATTTTGTGGTTACAAAAAAAAAACCAAGTTTCAATTTAGTTATGCTATTTGTTCTCCGTTTGTTAAAGTTGGGCAATTCTTTAAGCTGTGTCGCTATTCCAGTGTTAATACCATCACCCATTCAAAGAGAACAGAAACTCGATAGAAGAAAAACAATTTGTTGAATAGGAGCATTTAAAAGCATTTTTCAGATCGCAAACGAAAATGTGTTGAAAACATCGGTGATGATTTATGATTTTCTATTCATTATTATTTGTTATCTGCGAAAGCAAAGATCAGTTTTTTTTTTGCAAACGAGTAGATGGTACCAAACGTGATAAGTCAATATTAAGATTTATTAATTTCTACCTATGAAATAAATAAAATCGCGACAACCGGTTTTCGTGTACTCGTTGAACTTTTCTTTTATTTTAATAAAGGAAAGGTATCGCCGGCTGGAAATCTCGGTAAAAATGCTCGACAAATGATTCGCTTTGTGGAATGCGAATGAAACGTTACAATTCCGCGAGAGCGAGAGATCAGGGAAGCTAAATTACTTTTTCCCCCGTTCTCTCGGATCTTTGAATTACTCGAAGAATTTTCAGACCGGCAGGATCCCTGCAAAAACTTTCGGCACGCTCTAGTTCTCGACTTCAGACAATTTACGAAAGTGTGGTTCGTTGATTCCAGGCGTTTCGAGACGGTCGCGAGCGGATGCGCGCGTGCACGCGCTCCAGCCCCCTCGGCACTCGGTTGCATCCCCCGAAAACGTCGACTGTCGGGGTCTCTAGCTTTTCTTTCGCGCGGCTCTGCCGGCTCTCTTCCCCGAGATCGTTCTATTCTCGTTTTTCGTATGGGGGAAGACGGGCGACGGCTGGGTTACAAAAGACAGATTCCAGCAGCCGGCGACGACCTCCCTAGAAGGCGACGAATCCCGCGTAACGAGGGAGTGTCGAGCTGGTATTTACGAGATGCCGGGTACTCGTCGATCCTGCCCGTGCTGCAACTCGCGCCGGAATTTCACCCGGAGGTGGATCGGTATTTTTCGCGCGAGGAACGCGAAGTGTCTTAGGAATCGGTCGGGAAGCGCGCCGGAAAAATCAATCAACTGAGGAATGGAGTTCCGTAGAAATTCTCCTAATGGACTCCTTCGGAAACAACAGTTGCTCATTAAAATCACTCCTTTAAATCGAAAAATTGGGCACGCGAATTGTTGTAGTTCTAGGGAATTCCTGAACCGATCATGCTTTGGGTACAATTCACGGATTGTGTACGCGGAAAAATCGCGTTGAACGTGGTCGTGGAGAAAACCAATTCTACGCTCCCACAGCATATTTTACGCGAGTCTTTTCTTTACGCGGTAAATTATTTAAATAACGCGTGAAATATTTATACGGTATTTTTTATAGCATATGTTTTGTCTCTGAATTTACACAGCTAGTAAATACTTTCCAAAGCTCTAATATTAGCCGAAAAATTGGAAAATGCTATTATATTTATATATTATAAACTTTAATTCAAACATTTATCTAGGATTTAAATTTCGAAAAAATTTAATGAAATGTTACAACGTATGTCAGCAAATTTATGAGAATTTAGTACAAGAATATATTGTAAAAAATCATCGGAGAAGATTTACATTAACAATGAAAATGAAATGGAACTTCTAAAGATTTCAAGATTTATGCCAATTAAAAGAAGATATTGATATTTTAAAATTAAAATAGCAACAGTGACATCAAATAAAATCATTAAACAGTATGATATGAAGAGACATTAATATTATGTTATATTAATTGAGATACTATTCTATAAGATAAAATTTTGTTTTTAGTATACATCTATTATTATTTATTATTAATATTTTATCACAAACTTTATACATTAATTGTAATGTCAAACATTACTCCGAAAAAAAAACAGTCAGCATCAAGCAAGCATACATAACTCCTCTTCTTTAAAATCATTGAGAAAAATTCAATGATTTACTGCGTGTTTCACTATAAAAATGATGATAAATTGGGTGTTAAGAAAAGAAATGGAAACAAACAGACATGGAGATAAACGTCAATGGTTATATGGTATAGTTCCGCCTGGTTTTATAAGAGCCAGCAGAAGAGAATGAAATGGAAGATAGGGTAATAAATTTATAACATAAAGTAAAGCTATGGAAGTTCTATACCTAAATGGAACGAATGTCTGCTCCATTTGAATCATCAGATTCATAGAGACCAAACGGGATCTCTTCCTGTCTCCTATTTCATTAATACGATATTCTTCTACTCCATACGTTCCCATTATAAAGTACTAGCGCTGGTTCATACATTTTTAAATAATTCATATGAGTTTCACCTCGAATCTTTCCGTTTTAACCAATCCTTAAGGAAAGTTTAGAAAAAGACTATAAAATATGGATCTGATATCTTTTAATTGAGAGATTCAGTTATTCTAGTATTATCACTCGAACGGCAAACCTGCTTAGGTTCATCTATAATTTTGTTTGGTATCTTGAAATACTTTTGGATACGTAAGTTTTTCTATAGACTCTGATATATTCGCTATATTGTTTCTTAATTTATAATAAAGTTAACAAATTTGATAATGAACAGTACCGTCAACCTAAAAGCAACACAGCACACTGCATGCAATCTGATGTTCTGTCTGCAAATAATTACATTTATTATTCATTTGGAATGTTGATTTATCCCGGAAAGGCCAGTGTCAAGTAAAGACGTATTTTAGCCACAATTACCCTCGCCTGTGGAGTTAGATCTACTTCGCACATCCTGTTAGCAAACGTGTTAATGAAACGCATGAAAATTTCAGGTGAATGTCAGAAACTAGATAGCGAAATAACAACAATTATAGTCGGCGTCCAAATAGACTCAAGCCCCGACGTCCAAGTGTCAGGCAACTTGTTCTGATTCTGTGTGTCCTTCACGGACACTGTCGCGGCACTTAACGTGTTAAGGGACATGGAACCTTAGCCGGAGTAAACACGGGGTTGCTCAAGACGGTATAAAGACGGAAGCTGCGAGAACAGGGAAGACAGATTCCAAGCAACTTGTACAAGAGTGTGAATTGGTCCATTGTTGAACGGATCTCGCGCGAAAGACAAATCGAAGTTGCAAGCAGAAACGCGTGTCGGTGTCGTTGAAATTTGAAAATTCTCAGCGCGAAAGGTCGCGAGAGTAACTTACGTTAAACCTCCATAGAGACCTCTTGTCGAGGTGTTTAACTTCGTCCATTATGGTATCATGGTGCCACCCCGACGCCAATTATTCTCGCTTAACGCGCGCTGGGATCGTAAAGACGCGCTGAGAAGCGTCGTTGGGGAATGCAGTTTATCTAGCGTCAGGCTGCGCTACGTGTTTCAGCGATTTATTACAATCACAGACTCGATTCCAGACTCTTTCATGTTCCTGGAGGCGCCAGCTATATGGGGGTATTTGGCTCCGCTAGTCGGGCTACGATAGTCTGGATTATTCGATCGGTCGAGCCAAGGGGTCAGGGATTCGAGCATTCTTTACCCGAATTCTTCGCAACATACCGGGCTACCATTCTGCGAAATACATATATCAGAGCGAATCGGCGGCAACGCACGCTGACGGCTCCACGCATGACTCATGCCAGTGCGTCTGCCAATTCGAATATGCGACTGTGTTGCGACAATTGTCTACCAGGGGTCAACGTCCGAATTCATTTATTATGTAAAACAAGTGCTCGGAATAAAAGGCGACGCAAACTATATTTAGTTATTAACCCATTCGCTGCCAAGCCTAAATTATATGAAGTCATTCCCATTGCCATTTATATTTTGAATGCTATTGTTTACCAAAACCCTGTTATTTCTTGGTTGGAGCACATATATTATCATACAAAATCATTTAGAAGCAAAAAACCAAAGACGAGTATACTCGTCCTTGGCAGCGAATGGGTTAAAGCTGGTTTTGTAGCCATCGAAATAGGTCCTTTTCCGCGGAAATATAATTACATAGATCAACGCTACGACCGTCTACAAAGCGTTTTATAAACGCTAAGGAATATATAGTTTTCAATTCTTTTTACGAATTTTATTTTATCGAACCAAAACGCCTTCACCCAGATGGTAATTTCAGTTCACGATATAAGAAGAAATCACACGGTGTTCAATGAACATTGCCAAAAATTCCCGTTAGGTGGACATACCTATTATGGAACACTTTTCAGTGAGTATATAATTATCATTACTTTTATTACAACTTAAAAAGTTTAACGTTGAATATTTATATTGGATCTACCAGGAAATTATGTCTGCCAATGTCATTTTATTTGCGACATATATTTCTCAAAATGATATTCATAAATCGCCACCACGCTGGCAACAGGGCATAAATCACGATTATATTAAAATATTATAATAATTTAATAAATATTAAGTGCATACAAAATTTATTGCTTTCTTTCTTTTTAAAAACAGACGGAATTTTGCGGTAGACTTAATATTTATACACAGCACAACAAATTTCGTTAAATAAATTGCGCGACAATATTGTCCATCGTAAAAATTGCAATTTGAAATAGATCGATATAAACAGTTGTAAATATAATAATTGAGAGATGATAATCGAACATACTCTTTTAAAGATGTTTGAATACGTTCGCGAATGTGTGTACATAATTGTTTTTGTAAAAAATTGTTTCAATACATGCACCCCAACTTTAGATTGAGAAACTGCAGTTATTCTGTTTGCATAATATACTTTCGGTATTTTTGTTTATTAGATACGGTACGAAATTGCAGCAAGAGATTTGGTCCTTCAGAAAATTAGAGATGTTTAGATTCATCTTGGTCCAACGATCAACTGCAGATTCCAGTTGTTTGCTAGGAAGCGTAATTAACTCGCTGCCCCTTTGAAGTGAATTTACTGTTTGTCTGCAGAAAAAAGTATACATCCACAAATACTCGAAATGTTCATCATTATTTTTATTTACGATATATTAAGCTCGCTTTATCTGCTACGTAAGTATCGAGTTTTCTTTTGAAAACGTAGTTTCTTACGTAATTAATGTCCCGGCTGATTGTACACAATATGCATATCGTTTCTGCGACTTTAACGGAAGTAATTAAAATGAAATGTGAAATAAAAATGTATAAACGAAATGAATATATTTCTTTGCGTGCTGTGCTCCATAACGTTCGTTAATGCTCCTTGATATTGTGTCGTATTAATAAATTTTCATTTGACAGTCGCAGAATGGTTGGAAAACGGTTAAGTTTACACTAATTTTATAACTGTAAATTTTATTTTCTAAATTTTATAACTATCCAGATGTGGAAGGTTATAATTAATATCGTTTCATATATTATCACTCGAATTGCATACAAGATCTTTTATAAGTTTCTGAGACAATTGGCCCATCTCGCGTCAGGTACAAATTATAAATTAGAATAAGCTAAAAATGCTTCTAAGATAAAAATCAAGATCATTACTTTGTTAAGTGGCATAATTTTCTATGTCACAGCATTGTAGCTGATGTTTAGATGAGTTCAATAATTTATTTATCACAGTGACTTTCAAATAACCTTAAGTTTTTCCTCTAACATGAAGAATTTTAAGGTGAATGTACTATTCTCGTTATAAGTATAAAAATATAGGTTATTTAACATTTTCTTTAAGAAACTACTTCACTAAATGCAAAATTACATGAAATATGGTTTCAAGAAAATTCCAAACAACGAGATACCCTGATTATCTCAAATAGAATATAAACAAATTACAGTAGAAACTCGATTATTCGAACCGCATGTCAGAATGTTCTATTATCAAAATATTGGTTCGTCCGGAATGTTGTTCCGCACTTTCACAAAACACTGGAGAACGACGTTTTAATGTTTAGAGTAAAAAAAACTTTTTGATATTTTTCTGGTTGCTTTGATATAGGAACACGTGGAATTCCTGTATTTCATTGGCAAAATACTGAATCAAATGTTTTTCCAACACCATTATAAAACAACATTTTTTTTGGAATACGAACCGGCTTTCCATCAACCCAATACAGAACGAATTATTGCGTACACCTATGGGGAATTAACACATTGAAGGCGGGGGATCTTGACGAAAGTATGCTAGGTAACGCTTCAAACCACAAAACATACTAAATACAAATGTAAAGTGCGCATGGATTGCGCAATGAGGTTGCAAACCGTAATAATACGACTCCCACCTTTAAGCTACAGTCGAGGTAAATCGTAGTACTACGACTCCCGCCTTTAATATGTTAATATAAGAAATTTTATTTAACAAATACTTGCACAATTGTTCGAATATTCATGTCCTCCGCTTAATTTAGACAATCGATACCGCATGTCATGTTAACGATTTCTTTTCAAGCAATTTGTTCGAATAATGCCTGAGCCTGGCTAGCGACTACTTTCCCGTCTTTTTCGTCTTTTTCGTCTTTTTCGTCGGCGATTGGGCGGCGTCCAGAAGCAAACGTCTCGAGAGCACGCCGCGCTGGTATCGGGGCACGTGAACGTCGGCTCAGCGCCGCAACATAATTTCGCGGGTGATCGACGAGCCCAAACCAAGTTGCTCGATAATTAGGATCCCAGACGTAGCCGTAACTTCTCCGCTTACCTGCGTTCTATCATTGCCAAGATCTGGCTGCATATCTCACGAGAAGCTGGGGGGAGCGTTGTTCTCAGCGACGAAGAGACGTCCACGGCAGGATCTGCGGCGGCTCACGAGGAATCTCGGCGATTATCCAAACACTTCTTGAGCAATTTCTCGAAAGGAACGGAAGGAGGTCGGAGTGCGGTGGTCGAGCCTGAAGATAAATTCCGCGTTTACGCTTATCAACAGGTTGCCGTTTGCGGACAAAAACTCGTTTTCTTCGACGTTCGCCGTTTCCCTTCTCTCCCTCTCTCTCTCTCTCTCGCTCGTTCGTGCTCGGACTCGTTACAACTCGACCCGTGTAAATCTTCGCGGCGATTTACAGAAGCCTGGCTGCGAGAAAAACGAGTCTAATTAACGCGAACGAATCCGCGCTGCATCCCATTCTCCGCGAACCGGACACCGGAGCGCCGCGCGGCGTGCAGCGCGCCGGGCCATTTCTTCGGTCTTGTTTCGCAGTTGATCCGAGTTTCCGAGGGGTTCGACGGAGGTTTTATGGTCGATAGCGTCTAAGAAGTCCCACAAATGCTTCCGGCCGCCGCGTCGGCGGAGCATCGTCGGTCGACCGCTTGATAAACGGTTAACCTCCAGGCCGGAGAGGTTCCTGTTCGCTTCCCGTGGCCGTTTTCCCGTGACCATTCCCGTGGCCGTTCGTGCGACCGACGCAAAGACGAACACCGGGGGTCGGGGATGAGAGCCACTGGTCCGGACGAGCGGTTGATTAACGATCCGACTGCACTCAGCGGCGCTTCCGCGATCTGAAACGGAGAAACGGATTAGGATCGCTAATCGGTTTTGATGCACGATAAATCGCTGCACCCTGTCCACCGTTACGCTCGACCTAACCGCGCTCTCTCTATCTATCGTTGGGTTTGTTTTCCAGTAGACGGCGGCCGACTGCTCTGTCGTTCGCCGCTGCCGCCGCCGCCGCCGCCGCACCTAGTTCTCCCGTGATTTAGGTCAAATCCGAAGAATGGCTTCATGCCATTCGGGACTCGCGCCGCATATCCCGCGAACCGAATCGCCGATCGGGGGCAACGATCTATTTCCATTTTCTTGGGCATTCCACGCTAACCTAATACCATTTCCCAGGCCGCGTTTATTTGTATAGTCGGCTCGATATCGCTATTATCTCGGCGTCGATCAATCTTTCCGGCAACGCACCGCGCGATCGGTTAATGAGCGTTAGGGACAAAACTCGTAACTCCTCGGTTTTCGAGAGAAACGTCGATACAGTTTACAGAGAATATGAAAATTCGATAATCGCTGGAGAGAATCTGAATTATTTCTTAAATAAACAGTTCGTAGCAGTTAAAATTTGCAGTCAATTTTTCCTGATGAATTATTTACAGATGTTTCTTTTTACAACTTTATTCAAAGTTCCTGAAAAATTATGAAGAATGTGTGGTGGTCGAATCAGTCGAAGTTGAAGCGTAAATATCGGTATTTTTTGATGTGCTACTTTATTATTTACTGTATTCATTTTATATGAATTATTGCGATACGTATTTAGTGGAATCCTGTTATTTATTTGGCGCCATTGTGTAGGGTAAAGACTCAATTTTAATTCGAGCAATTTTTATAATTATTGAAGCCACTGTACGTTCGTTGCAGCATTTTCTTACATAAATATTTTAGGACACTGCAATTATGTTTTCCCGAAATTCATTTATATGGTATATTAATTATTCGTTCTTCTATATGTAATATTTGTATTTTATAATTACATCGGTATTTGTAAATGTTTCTCTTACGTTTTATGTGGTGATAAGACAATTGTAAAACATAAAGCAAAATCGCAAACAATGAGAAATTGGGCGTAACTATGTAATTTCAATCAGAAAATATTTTTATTCGCTTCCAGATGTTACGAGTGAAAAATTCACAGTGCATCTTTATCGGATAATGCTTATTTTAATTACGTTATGGTTAATTTAATTACATCTTAAGTTTTCGTAGATCGAATTGATTAAAAACGTTGAAACAAAGCGCGAAACAACAGTAATAATTTAATAGCTGCAAATAGGAAAAGTAGTTTAGAATGATGATCTTGACATGACGGTGTATTTCATGTCCATCGAAATCGTCAAGTTAACCACAATTTCGAGTAGGTATTAAAGATAATGGTAACACATGCTTTTGTAATTGACCAATCAATTTCATGTGCTCGTACACTCCGACGAAAACAATGTTAAACAGGATGATTAATGTATTCAATACCATTATTTCATTACCATTTTGCATCGTTAATGATTTTCATGTGAACAAGTAATGTATTTAAATTGTAATGATCTGTGTCTACAATAATTTATCGTAATAATTAACTCGCGTGAAAGCTCTTTATACATACATTATAATAATAAGAACTGTAATATCAGGAAGAGTGAAAATTACTGAAATGATTTAAAATGAAATAGCACTCGCGCGCGTGGCCTTCGGGCTGTAACATTAAAGTACAATGAAATATGTATACGCATATTATATTTCCACATCCTTGAACAAATTGATGATGTTCATGTATCATTAGTAATACACGCATTTCCATATTCATTTGTAGTAATTTATATTTGCAATCAAAATTCTTGCAATTTTTCTTATAAAACCTAAAGTTTCGATATGTTTATAGTTCAATTATTAGTTTAACCCTTCTGGGACCGGACGATGACGTATCAGCAGCTCGAACAAATATTCGCATTAAAGTAAGACCGAAGATTTGTATAAATATTATTTCTGTCATGTGTTCAAGTTAACGCGTGTTTTCCGAGCCCCGCAACAACCTGAATGATTCAGGGGTATTACACCCTTGTCTCGCCGTTTGGGGTGAACAAGGGATGAATCATCGGCTCCGTCGAGTGAACTTTTTTTATGGTTTCCGAACTAGTTGGGGTAAACGGGGTGAGTGTAAAGTGTTTATAGGGTGTCGCGCCCCGCCGTAGCCTTAAATAATATTTATCTGTTTTATTTCCCTGTCCCCTGTCCCAAACTCGTTCAAACGATCAAAGACCGTTTACCCTTCGCGCGATTTGAAACAAATTTCAAGATATTCACCGAGAAAATGATCGTCGAGATTCGACGAGTCCCGACTAGCAAAATAACAATCCCAAGTCTGCGGTAATAAGAAAAACATAAACTATGGTAGACATAGTACAAACCAATATACCTAGAATATTGTAAACGTGATTTTTAGTTTATGTTTGTAATGTACATTTTTATGGACATAAATTGGCACGATAAGTAAAAATATAATAAAATATAAAAAAAATATAGATCATTAATTATATACAGGATGGTTTAAACAACTTATGCACTTCCTAAAAATAAATGCACTACATACTATGCTGCTTTAAATCGCGCATCTTTTGCATTGAAAAATATGCAATGCATATATTTGCAGTTGCAAGAGGAGCACAAGTTGCAGGAACTGCCTCGATTGCAAGGAACGGGAGTCGAATAAAGATATATTTCATCTGTTGATAAATTTAGTGAGCTCAAAATAATGTAACAGCATTTTTCAGATCTCCAACTGTTTCCATCGTTCCGTATTTCACCTGCTCATTTGTCCTATAAGTTCATAAAATCCGCTGTTTACTAGTTACAGTTGGTTACTTAACCAAAGGGTTAAAGGGTTGTAAGCCCTGAAATTACCAAGCGCGGATACGAAGGATAGGCCATCGTAAATTGTTGAGTTAATTCGTTGTCTTGATTCACAGTCGATTTATTTCGACTAATGCTACGGCGGGCGTTCTTTTCACGGTTTACGGCGATTCTAACAAAGTTAATGGTTGCGTTAAACCAGCACTCGAAGTTATTCC
This sequence comes from Augochlora pura, assembly GCF_028453695.1. NCBI lineage: Eukaryota > Metazoa > Arthropoda > Insecta > Hymenoptera > Halictidae > Augochlora > Augochlora pura. The sequence goes on along the minus strand of NC_135781.1, from coordinate 9,362,101 downwards.
GGCGTTCACGCGACACGGACACGTTTCCCGGCGTCGGAATTCATTACACGGCGGAGCTGCGATCCCGTTCGTAACATTGTTTCGTTTATTAGCGGATCGCTGCCACGCGCAATATCGCTAAATTATTAGCGGCGGCCGCGCGACTGCTGCAAAACACAATTAATTCATCTCTGTCGCACTTTACCGCGCATTGTTGTTGACCGCGTTAGTCGCGGGACGCGGCCGGGCGTAGCGCTGATTTTTCGTCCTTTACCATATTTTTTTTTTTTTTTTTTCATATATTTCGCTGGCGAGCAGGACTTTAACGGACTCTCAATTTTAATGGAAACACGTATAAAAGCAACGGAATATTAATCAATCAACGCCCAATTCATTTCGCGAACGGCCTCCGTACCGCGCCACGTGCATGTCAGCCAACCATTCCAATCGGATAATGCGATTACGGTGCTCCAATTACCGATACTTTTCGCGGCATTATCACGCGCGCCTATTCGGCCTGCCATGTCGTCGTCGTCGTCGTCGTCGTCGTCGGCAGCGGCGGTGGCCGTGCGATTCCCGAAATCGGACCTCTTGTGTAGCAGCTGCGGAAGCACGGGGAAACCAGCCGCTTCGAGAAAAGCCCTACGGATTCGTAAGGGATCCCGGGATCCAATCATCGACATGCGAGCATAGCACTTTCAGGTAAGCTGCCCATCATCCTCGATAGAGACCGAATTCGCAAATTGCGGCCCGCTCGGAGGATCCGTCCATCGAATTCCACCGATCTCTTGTGGTATTATTTACTCTTCGCACGAGAATACGTAATCCTCGGTTCGGAAACGGAGACGTGAACCCGAACTTCGGCTGGAAACAATGAGAGACGGTCTGAAATCTTTGCGGGCACGAGGCCCGGGGGTCGACTTGATCGGAAATGTTTTACATTGATTGCTCGGTTCAGCTTGTATGCGCTAAAGGTACTTTCCTTTCGGCGCGCTGAAAGGAATTTTACGAATTCAATTGGATTCTGGTTAATATTTAACTTGGACAGAAAAACTTGCCTGTAATTAGAGCGGGCGCCACGTAGGAGGAAGATTGATTTAGATACGGCGTGTTTTATAATATGTGGAACTCACGTCTGATTGTACGCCTGAGACCAATGACGAAGAACATATGAACACGTATCGTATCTGCTTTCGTTTATGAGATATGTTGACTGTTCTGTTTTTACTTATTATACGAATTGAATATTCATATATATGAACAGAATATTATATATTTTGTATTTTCTTTAGTGCTAGAATAAATTTGAATTAAATTAAATGAAACTTTTCAAATTGAGGAGATGTGGAATACAATTTTATATACAGCTTTACATATAATGTTATAGCTCCATACATATTACTTTCTGTGGTATACCTTGCTGTATTCTATGTCGTAATATTTCAGCGTTCTCAATAAAAAATATTTTATATCATATTTTTATTTTCAGAGAGCTTGCTGTATTTAAAAAATTTATTATATCTCATAAACGAAGACGAGCAGGACATGTACCCATACGACTTTTTCCATTGCTTTTAGAGGTACAATCAACTCTCGAAGTGGACCCCACATATTATGGAGCATCCTGTATATTTTCAACGCTGAAACTTTAATCGAAAATAAATATTTATTTTTGTGCTGCGTGGGCCGATGGTCAAAGTGCTATTTTCATTTCCAGCGCTCACATTTATAATTTTCCGCCTGCGAAACGCATAATATATTCCATAGAATTTCGGCGGTGTTAAGGGCAATGAAATTAGGAAATTTAAAAATATTACCAATTAATAAAGATCTCGATTGAAATCAACTTTTTACCGATATTTTTACGTTTTCCATCGCGCACTGATGTATAAATACATTTTAACGTAAATTCTGTTGCACAAATGTTGAGAATTGCATAAATGTCATGCTGCGCATAAGCAGGCGTAGCATTAACTTCACAGATAGACAGATGCATCAAATGGCAAAGAAAAAATTAATTTCAAGTGCCGGTCATAAATTAGAAATGTCGAGAAGAATGCTCGTTACTGTAATTTTAAATAATAGAGCTATATTTCGTGAGAACGAAATGTTCCAGAACTCACGCGAGCCTCGTTCTACAGGTTCCCGTAATTACTAAACAGCGAATATTAATATTGCCGAATTTACTAACTAAAGTGTTATAATTGCATATTTAGTTATTGTTCATTGTGTCATTTTCGTCCTAATATGATATCGTTGAAAATGAAATCCTACTCGATTTTCAGATTTCAAAGAATGGAAAGTGGTGTAAATAATACATACTCGTTAAAGTTGTATCAAGATAAGGAAACCGTTGCTAAAATCACTGCAAAATTTGAGAACACACCTCCGGAGAGACCAATAGAAAGATTGAAATCCCGTGTTATCGGTATTAACCACACCTACCACTTATCGGCAATCAGACGTTTTATTATTGCATATCCTGCCAGCAATATTTGCGAATAGATTGCCACAAATTCGGCCAGGTAGGGTCACAAACAAGTGCTGTTTGCTTAAAATATTTGACCGGTGGAAATGTAATCGTTGTACGGTTAAATAGGTCGTGGTTATTCAAATAAAGATACTTTCGAGCGTTTGCCGCGTTCAAATCGAACGGTTCGAATAATAAAAAGAACACCGAGCCCGTTCGCCGTGGCTGCGCCCCGGTAAAAAAAATTCTAGGGAACCCGGGCTGAACCGGCGAGATAAATCTTTTCGTGATTTTTGCAATTACCACGGCCTCTTTCGTTAACCCTTCTAAAGTACGAGGAGCGTTCAGGTGAATTACGTTCCTCCGCGTCGGCCCGCGATCTTTAACCGAAAGTCTTCCGTGCCCGTGAGAAAAGACGCCGGCTAATCCAGTCTACAAATTACCCTTTCCCGCTCTGGCAAATTCGTAATTAGACTCGCGGACGGGCCGAATTAGGCCGGCGAATGAAAATGTATCTGCCGGAAATGTTTCGCTTTAGTCTGGCGGCGCAAGATACATGGGACGATAACAATCCGGTGAATTTTTCACCGTCAACTACGTTTTCTTTAACGCGATCATTGCTCGTACCATCGCGTACCGGCGACACGGTTAATCCCTGGACAGATTTTTATATGTTCTCCCTTATTTATCTTAGTCATATTAATTAATTTTTAGTCAGGCTCTCTACTATTTCTGTGGATACATTTTTTTCACTTTATACACATAATAAGTGTCTCTGAAATGTTCACATAAAAGAAGAATTATTAAGCATTTTTACCATTTAACATTTTTAACTTTTTTTCCTATTTCTTTCGACACGTTTCTTTCGAGATACTTTTATAGTAAAATAATGACAGTTCAGCTAAAAAAAAAAGTAAATCACTGAGCAAGAATTGTATTCGGCTTCGTTTAATTTGATTATTGTATTGAAATGTATCGAATATTTTTGCGATCTACAAAATCACAGTAAATCTCAGTTCTTCTAAATCGAATTAAAAATTATAATTTATACTAAATAAGCAAGCGCCTTAATAGATTTTTTTTTTCGACGTTCGACCTGAAACATTTAACAACTACGAACGACTAAATCCACGTCGATTCTAAAGTAAGTAACAAACGGTTAAGAATTTCTAATCTACGTCGGTAATCTATAACAAGCGCCAGTATCTTCCGATTGCTTAACCCCTTCAAACTCGTAACACCTTTAAAGACCGCGATAATATTCAATTGAACGTGAAAGGGGCGACTGTAAAGACGAAATTACGAGGTCATCAGGCGCCGTCCCAGCGCCACGAATTCCCATTAAGAGCCCTAATTAATTTCCATCGCGAACACCTCGCCTGCCCGGCGAACTTAGATTATTTATAGAATGTAATGAAGGCGACGGGGTCCGTGAATAAAATTCGCGTCGTGTCGCACGGCGAAGCCCCGGTTAGCCGGCCCATTACAGCTCATTCGGATTACAGAAAACGCCCGGTGTGTTCCGCGGCAGATAATGCGGGGGAGGAGGGGGGGGGGGGGGGGGGGGGGGGGGGGGGCGGCGGCGGCGGCGGCAGTCGCTCGAAGAGATAACGCGCCGCCGCATCTTTAATAAATGCTCGCGCGGGCCGAGAATTCCGTGCGAGGACGTCGACAAAGAACGCGGCCCGCGGATGAGGAGCGGTTGGCGGAGGGGGGGAGATGGAACAACGAACAAGAGGTTGGAAACAAATACTCCGACGACACCGGGCGTGACGCGCGCGAGCGCCAGCCATGAATATTCAAGCCGATTATTTTGTAGTTATTCATCGGTTAAGTTCGGGAGACGAGACCGGTAGCAAGTTAGTTACAATGGCGCAGTTAAGAAGTTTGTCGCGGCTGACATCTCTCCTCCCCCGCGCCGCCCGTTCGGCCGCGGTACTCGCCCCGGATTTCGCCGACACGACGCCGACTCACTTATTTATTGCGATCTAATTTCGCGAGCGTGCCCGGGCGATGGTCCGATCTCGATCGTGTCGTTGGTCAGCGATCGTTTCCTGGGGGCTTGGATGCGCAAGGACGTCGAGGTCGGGTGGGGTTAAATGTTTTAAAGGGGGGTCTCGACCCCTGGAAGTTTCTTGCTACAAGTTTCATGAGGGTATACTCCATTTTCCGGGTATAGCCGCTTAAATTCCGGCGTACAACGTGCACGGGGGCTGTATGAGTTCCTTCGGTGTTCTCGTAACGCCGGTGATGAAGTATCTGATGCATGAACGGAACCAATCGGTGGAAATCTAATTTCTTCCTTCAGTTCGAAATATTGTATGCTCTCTGTGCGCCATTGTATGCGCCGGTTATTTCATGAAGGTATTATGAGTAGGTATACAAAAACATATGCCCTTTCCAAAACACGCAATTTTTGCAGTCGAAGGTTTTCACTTGCACAAAAAGGTTACGTTTGACATATATTTTGAAGACCAGACGATCTACCCTAAATATAAACCTAACCATATATAAATATAACCCATATTAGTCTACGAATTTTTAACGAAAATAAAAATTGTTTCTCGTATAAATAATTTTAGTAAGATTCTAATGATTTTTATGTTTCGCATTCTATCTTCTTGTTTCAGTTATAAACGACTGAGTGTATAATAAGTGACTTATAGCGGAAATTCTCTGCTTAATCGTTGAATCCTGGAGCAGCTACCTTAAAGCCGTTCCGCAAAAATCCGTGACCAAACAAGTAAGAAAATTACAATTTGATGGAGAGGCCGCTGGAATATCGAGAAACGAGTTCGGCTGTCCAGAAACTCGAGCGAATCGCGTTAACAAGTTATCGGGGCCGATTTGCATGCAACAGACGTTTAACCGGCGACGTAGAATTTATGATGTCGACTCGGCGGGTCCCGTGAAAGTACCGCGAACCTCTATCAGAACCTCATGTATCCGCAATTCCGTGTGGCCCGATGAACGATCAACTTTTATCACGCGAAGGGCAGAAGCGGAGTGTATCGGCGCAGCTTCGATGTTAAATTCAGCAGCCGAGGCTAGGGACGAGATGCACTCGAGACGTCCCAAGGTGGTGGCGAAAGTTTCTCCACGCTCCGAGGAGACCCTTCTTCCCTTTGAGCTCGCTCGCCGGGAGCAAATCATGGATTTAGCATGGGCGTAGGATTTAGTCGTCGCCGGGGCACCAACGCCGGGTAGGAACAATTTCTCCGTTTCCCAGTTTCCAGCAGTTTTCCCGTGACACGATTAACGGGAACAGCTCGACCCGCCATTGTTCGTATCTAGGCGAAACAGCCGAGCGGCCGGGAGTTCGCGATAATTTCGCGTGTTCATTGCGAAAATTCGCGAGGAAAATTTCGTTTTCGGATGTTTCGAAAAATTCGCTGGTTACCTGCCGCTGCTGCCCGGCCTCGCCGCACCCGTTTCGAAAAGTTTGAAGTAGCGAGAATTGAAAAAGTTGCACTGCTGCCGCGATGGCTGCCGGTTATGTTCCGCGCCGCGCCGCGCCGCTCCGAGCCGCTCCGAGCCGAGCCGAGAAGATTTTAATAACTCGCAGGCGAAAAGGGGACCGAGAGAGAAAAAGAGCAAGAGAAGGAAAGGGTGAGAGGGAGAGGGAAAGGGAGAGGGAAAGGGAGAGGGGGAGACGAAAGCGGCAGACGAAGATCTATTCGAGATGCGACAAACTCTGGAATAGAAGAAATCAAAAGTTGCCGGTTTTCTGTTCCGGCCTTTCTCCCTTCATTCAGCGTTCGCGAAACAAGTGACAAATCGATGCGCCAGTTCGGAAACAGCGTCGCGACGGAAGAATTCGCTCCGGGAACCCGCATTATACCTCGTTGGAGCATTGTACGGGCAAGAAAAAGGAATCGGGGGGAGGAGCGGGGAATGAAAGCGGAACGAAAACGCGGAGTAAATAGATTCCAGCAGTTCATTATTCCGACCGGCCGTCGGAGCATCCGTCGAAAAAATCTCGCTGCCGTGATGGCCGGCGATCGGTTTATTAGAGGAAAATTAATTAATCCCGCGCGTTGACGCCCGCGTCAACTCATTTCTCGGCGAAATTAGAGAGAAAAAAGCCCGGGGAACAGGAGGAGAAGAAAATTGCCCGATAGTCGTGATGCTGCACGCTGGTCAAACTTTTCCTGCGCGCGGAAGTATTTAACGGATGTGCGGACGACCGAGTAGCGCTAATTAACGGGAAACTTTACCGAAGCCTGCGTGTACTATCCGGCCACGGGTTCGACGCGGCCGAGCATCGGCGTTATCATCCTAGAAGAGGCGAATCGATTCGATCAGAATGGAGAAGTCGAGCGAATCCGTCCGACTGTGAAAGCTTCCGTCCGCTTTCGAACGGCGCTCTTTTTTGTTTCAAACTGCCACCATCTCTAGCGGTGTCTCCCCCCGCCCCCTCACCCTCCCCCCACCTCACCCCTGCCGCCCAACCTCTGCTATCTTTCTCCTTATCCAAGAATAGCTCGGCTACCATAATAACCGCGTGGAAAGAATAGACGAGAGGAGAGTAATTCCTGCTCGGAGAAGAGTCGCATCGCGATATATATTCATCCTCGGCTCTCTCGCTTTTCCTCCCTGTCGCTCGTCTCTCACCCTCCGCCGTGCTCCTTCCCCTTCTACCACGCAAACTCCCACTTTCTCTCTCTCTCTTTCTCTCTCCGTTCCTCCCTCTTCGCACGCGTCTCCGTTCATCGTTCCGACTGCAGTCCACTGTTTGTCACCGCAGTTTCTCCAGCCGGAGCATTGTGCTCGCTTTTCCCCTTCCACGTCTTCCCGCCCCCACCCACAAAGCCCGTACCCGTTTTCTTCGACACACACCCCTTCTGCTCCTCGTCGCCGTCCCGCCACCCTCTCGTCGTCTGCGTTACGTTTCTCGTTACGACTCTGTCGTTCCTCCCCGATTCCCGTGTATTTTTGGACGCGGGATCCGAAGAAACGGTTCAACGACCTCATTCGGCCCTGAACCGGGACGCGTATGCATGCGCCGACTGACTGACGAGCAACCGGGAAAATCGTGATTGATCGCCATTTTACCGACGACATTCTCTCGCACAGGCCTTCACTTAACGAGAGCTTGATACGATTCCTTGGTTCTTGCGCGATTGTTCCGAACGCCGCCACGCCGCGCCGCGGCGAAAAATGGGCGACGTGTCGGCTCGGCAATTAGATAGCAGTCACGGTTTCCAGGTACTCGTGTTCTCGCCGAAGGATTTGACGGGCTCTTCTGCTCCGTGATTCCGGTAATCGATCGCAGTGCTGCTAATTTTGTTGCTGCGTCTCTTCCGGCAGGTCCTTAAACTGCTACTTACGATCCGTTATACCATGAACCTTCCAAAGGTTGTACTGATTTATTTCGATATGCTTCTCCAGCACGATCTTAATTTTACTGTATTTTGTGATCTGCCTCACTTGAAAGTCTTTTAAATAACGACTGGTTCGAATCTGTTTCAATTGAAACTTTACTGGCTTGATCAAGTATTTACAATTGTTTGATTGAGTCTCCTCAAGAAAGTTATGAAACTGTATCCCCTGATCTGCGCCACTTAACCAGTCAGTTGTTGTAATCTCAATGAAGAGATAAAAGATGATATAACCATTTTGTATCTGCTTCATTTTCCTCGTGTTCTTTTTAGTACAATGCTTTTATAAAATAGGCAATTTAATCAAGAATATCAAAGTAGATTGTCATTAACCAGGTAGCTGATTTTGACGAGTATATTCGCTATGACTGAATGGTAATGTTTTATATTATGACGAGTGCATTCGTCCAAAAAAGCTAGCTGTTTAAAAATATTCGAAGAAACGACTGGATGTATACGTTGCAACCAAAACGTGACTGGTTCGGCTTAATGAAATACTTAAAATAGTTTGATTGATTTTGCTCACTGGGTATTTGTGACTAGGTTCTTAAACTGCAACTATCAATCCGAAACACTCCAAGTCTTTACGAAGTACGATCGATCGGACTTATCTGCTACAACTAACACTTTACTGGTTTATTATCGTTGATTTAGCCCGACGAAAATGTCATAATTTGATTGCAAGACAAGACAATAATATTCAGAAGCTTAAAGAAGTTTAGAACTTTAGTTTTCATATATAAAAGTCCAATAAATAAAAACAAGTATATATGAAGTCTAGTAAAACATTTGTTAATAATTTTAAGAAACTGAAAATAATGTGACAATACTCGTTTGGTGGTAAAAATGTGTAAAATAAAATATGAAGAGTAAAAGAAAATAATAATTGTAACGAAAGGAAAATATTTAGGTGCATCGAAAAACATTTGGTCACTTCTCCTATGTAGCATTACTGATGTTAATCATATGTGACGTAATTGGAAATTGGTGAAGCCTATCGTCGATAAGAGATATGTAGCATTAAATAAATTTCATCAATCATCGTGGATTGTTATTTGAAACCACAAAATAACCAATAATACCAGTGAATCGCAACATGAATTCGCGAATATTGCAAGTTCGTATTTCATAAGTCACGAAACCGCTGGCTCAGTAGCCAAATATTATCGTTCATTGTAAATTGGGATTTTGTAACAGTTCGCCACGAGTTACGAATTATAATATACAATATTTCTGTGAAACTTTCGATATATTATTGTTGCTCGGTTCGATCACATTAGCGGTATACGTATCCAAATTATGAGACCCGGTCTCATATTTTGACACGTAACATATGTTCCCGGATTGCTCGAAGTGCGCTCTGATTTATACGGTCCTGGGTGCAGCGGAACTTTATTTATTATTCGGTAAAGTGTGGTCCAAAAATACGCCGCGCAAGAACTACAGAACTACGGTGCACATAAAACCGCTGGAAGTTGGACAAGCGACCAGAGGTTACAGAATTTCAGGTAACTTCGTGAAAACCGCGAAGTGTGTCCGTGGCAATTTCCCGTGTTCGTGATCTTTAGAGGCCAGTGCGCATTTTAAAATTGACTAATTAAACTAATTAAAAAAATACAAGAATCCGCAGCGACGCGCGTAAGGGAGGAGAAATGTAAATTAAACGGCGCGAATTTAATTCACTGTCGCAGCGACTGTCATCAGTTTTTAATATCAGCATCATCCGACATGGGATAATAAATCGTAAAATATATCCCTTTTTCATAAAGCTTGGGCGTCCACGATAAAATGCAATCGAGGACATAATAAGCTTTACACAAAGCCTCGATTCCGGGAAAATCGGTTGCGAAAATTACCACCATTAAGCTAAATTTGAATGACACACACATGAACTCGGCTCTGCGCACTGACATCGGTACAGTATTATCTATTATTCATCGACTGTATTATCTCCTATCGATTCGCATTACGTTAATACTCCCAAATAGATACTGTAGTATTATTATTGTATCTATTTGAACCGATTAACCTAAATAGAAAACGCGAACAATCGACAGACGCGAGAATCCGTGAGGACCCCGTGCCGGCGAGCGGGCTTCTGAAATTTTTAAATTTCATCCGAATCCGGGGTGCACGGCGTGTCGCGGCAAAAGAATCGGTCACGCAGACGAAATTCATTCGTTCCGACGTTCATCCGCGAAACGATCGCAATTAAAACCGAGGCGGGCTTGAATACCGCGAAATTCGGTGGCGGGACCGTTCGCTCACTTGCGCGCACATCTTTCGCACGTGTTTTCTCCGCGGCGGCTTCATCGCGGACCACAATGCAGCACGCATTATCGATCTCGCATCAAATTAATGGAGAACAAGTGTAATCCCGTGCATGAAACCAGTGCCTCTCTATCCTCGCCTCTTTCCCGTTCTCGCGCGGAGGCGGCGGCGGCAGCGGCGGACGTAGTTCCGGGGGCTGTACACGTTCCGGACAAATTGACCCCATAGTTTAATGGCGCGCTGAGTTTCGAGTAGTTGCACCGCAGCAGATAATGGAGTCCGGACTGGAGGGGGGAGGGGGGGCAGGGGGGCTATATTCGAATGATAATATTCGAAAGGCGACCTCCTATTTCGAACGACTGGGAAATGGCTGTCGCTCGGAACCGCTTCGTTCCCGGCGAACCAGTCGATGCCGAACCAGCCGGCCCCCGTAAATGACTCGTATAATCGGATCCGCTGTTAATTCGCGGTCCTGAAAGCAAGGATAACAAGGTCGACGACGGGCCGGCGGAGCCGGGTTCCACCTTTCAGTCACGGTACAGGCCGATCAACCCACACACACACACACAGCCGAGCTGCGAGCGCCCCCGACGAAGAGGCGGAACCCGGAAAAATGGGCCGAAGTGCTTTCCCGTTGCAGCGGCGCGGCGGCGGCGGCGGCGGCGACCGTAGCCGAGCCGCGCGCCGAGCTTTTTACGAGGGACATTTACGATCGCCGAGCGATTCCCAGTGTCAGAGGCATTATACGTGTACCGGCACGGAAGATAAAGCGGTTAAGAGTGCTGTTTATGGATACGAATCGAACGATAATCCCGGCCGTGCATCTGTGCAGCCGCGCGCAACCGATTGTTAAGAGATGCTTGTACCGATATCAATGAACGACGCGAGAGTTACGGCGTGTCTTGTGTACCACCGAGAGATTCTCTTTCAATTTAGCGGCGTTATTCGATACTGCGCAATGGGCTCAGTGATCTTACCAACTGGGCTGGATAACAGAGAGTAAGAGAGAGAGAGAGAGAGAGGCTTTAGTATGAAATTCGTCAGCTTTTATACAGGTTGCGAAGTAAATTCTGTTCCTTCGTGAGAAACGCACCTTTTATTCAGACAATATTCAATGTTCGACTCTATTTCGTGTATCGAATTTTTACACTTTTTTTATAGTTCAATTGCTTAACAATGAAATACGATACAGAGCGGATTACAATTATTATCGAATTGCACGCGGGAGATACGTAGAATGCCGACATTGTTAAAACTATCGGATACGGAAAAACGAAGATAGAGTGGGCGGTTGAAAAAGAGATATTAAAATTATTATTGTTATTGAAGGTAGAAGATCTCTCATCAATCACTGAAATCGACGAATGAGGTGAAATTAGCTTTACAAAACGCGCCGGACGAAATTACAATAACCGGGCGCGGACAATCATTAATAATTTTTGGAAAAACCGTCGGAAATGTATTGAAGCAGAAGGAGCGAATTTTCAACACTTAATGTAAAATTTATCGTTCAATTTTGTGATTAATGTGTTTGTTAAACTGCTAAAATATATCGAATATTAAATTGACGTATAGAGAATTGAATTAGCGTATATTATGGAGGTATGTAATGGAGGTATAATATGCAAATGTAAGGATACAATGTTCTCCACACTCTGTACCGGGATTTAGTGAAATGTTTATGAAAAGATATTCCAAGATTGCGAAAAAATAAATTGACAAGTGTCGACTGTGTAATTAAAAATAATTTATTTATTTATGAGTATTTATGAGTGATGGAACCAGTGATGTTCATGGGTTTTCTATAAATGAGCTGGTAACAGAAAATTTCGTAGACATATCTATTTAGTTCAACAGCTAAGTTATTGGAAGCTTCAGGGGGAATGCATTAAGCTATGTATTGGTATGGCGTAGGCATTAGATCGTATCAGCCAAAATCAACTGTGTTAATGGGTTTCGTATATCCATCCCTCAGTATTATGGCATCACATCTGTTACGTTGAAAATAATGTTCATACATTCAGCACGTACATCTTTCCAGTGATTACGAAATTGGTGGTTTGGGTTTCCTCTAGTAATTTTAATGTTAATACAATTTCTACGCAGTTTGCAAGTATTGAATCATTAATAAATAAATTATTCACTCTTTTGTGTACTCTGATTATTGTGCAGGCTATTTATATCAATTATGTATAAAATAAATTTTAAACACCAGTCTATTATTTTTTTTCTACAGCTGTGGTCAAGTTAATTTTTGAAATAAGGTATTTATTACCAGATTTGAAGATATATTTCGTAAATTTATATAAACATTAAACATTGTTGTTTTCTAGATATGACTGTTGAGGTATATTTGTAATTGGTTCTGTCGCTATGAACCATTTTTAGTAAGAAATGCAAATAATCTTATTACTATTAAATATATAATTTAAATTTTATTAGTCGAATTAAATTTTTAGGTTTGCATCACACAAAAAGGTAATGGATCAGTTACAAAGTAAAATATTAAATAAAATTTATTAGAACTTCATATCATCCTTAATTTATGGAATATACTAATGGTATGATCTACAATTTAGAGAGATTTAATTTTTCAACATTAATCTTTAAAAGAACGAATTTGTACAAATTTGCACGGTCCGATCATAATTTCTCAGTAAAATATTTATGAAGAGTTTGTTAGGTGTCCCTTCATTTTTATCTCGGCGCGTATAGAACATCCTTTTCACAGTTCGATGCTATTTGCGTGCGTATAAGGGAGATCAAAAATTATAGTAACTCTCGCATAACAAAACGCGCATTTTCCGACAGCGTAACATATAGCTTCAAACACATACATATATATACTCACAAAAATACGAAACGATGGAAGTGGCAATTTGGTGTATGGCTGTACTCTCTGCAATATGTTACGGAACAGAGACGTATTATTCTCGTACTCCGCGGAACATATTTAACATTTAATGTTTGTTTTTTATTACTATAGCGTCATTCTTCCTGATAGTGGAAACATTTCCATTCTGCGAGCATTTGTGCACAGCTATTATCATTTTCTCATTTCGCTAACTTCATTATGCTAATGCTCGTCTAATTACAAGTAAATATTTACTAATTTAAATAACAGAAACTTGTTAATCTATTTATTAATTCTGGAAGTGCTCTCTAAATTGACTCAGAAGGCGTAACCCTCGCGTTCTTTATGTTGCGCGCAGGTTAATTCCGAGCCCTGAATCAACCGATCATTGATTTTTCTCTTCAAACTTTAATTTTTCAGTAGATCTTTTAATAAATTATTATCTAAAAAATAGTAATGACCGACCGAATTCATTTTCACTCATTTCATGCAATATACAATATTATCTAAAACGTGAATTGACCGTCCGAGCACACTGTCTCCGTAACCATCCAATTCGGACGACTACCTTGTTCTTATACGAACATCGTCCAAATACGCATCCAGTTTAACCGCACCCTTAATCGCCCTACGTTACCGAGGAACAGCTTTTAAATTCACCGTTAGTAGCACAACACGGCGGAATAGTGTATTTAAATCACGATTTCGCGACAACACCGACAGACCTCCAGTTTCCCTGTGCACGGTGGTCCCGCGGCACGTTTAGAGAAAAGAAAGAAAAACCACGGGAGGGACTAGAGGAACATAGTTAATAATGTATACGGAAAGGAAGTAACAGCGGTTAGTGGCGCACTTAATAAGAAATACTTTCGTGAAAGGCGGGACGGAATGAAAATACGAAGGCGGAGCACCGGTGATCGTTTAACCCGGCGAAGAAGCGAGCCACGTAATCGGAGTGTCTACTAATTTAACTACTTAACACTCGACGTCTGAACTTCTATTGCTAATTATGTACTCGAGAACTTTCGATAAAACGAGTTATACTTTTTTTCGAATGTTTCTATTGTTACGACTCGCAACGCCGGGCGTTCGATAATCTATCTTTGCTCGCGGATCCGCGAACGAATCGGATTCGTTGAATTTCGACGTTAGGCGATATAATCGTTAAATCGATGATTAGCCATAAACTTAATTCTATGCTTTCCGGCAAGTAGATACGTTATCGAATCATGACACCACAAGTAGAAATGTACTTATTATAGCACGTTTTCGGTAATAACGCCCGCTTCTAGCGTCTGCTCCCATCTGCTTGACAGATATCGACGTATTATACGAAGTGTGATTAATAAGAAATCGGTTTCTGTCAGCCCCTTTCCGATGATATCGGATAAAGTTTAATGGCTTTGCAGGTCACTTATTTAGGCTCTTGTATATCCGTTTGCCGATTTTACGAGCAATCGGATGGTGATTAATTCGGTGCATTATTCATTGACGTGTCAGTCAAACATTTTATTAAAATTCTATACTCAATCAATTTTCTGACGAACTATAACTGTTCAAATTTTGTTGTACCAATTAATACACCCGATTGTTTTTACGTGATGAATTTATATTGCATAAAAAAAATTGTGAAACAATTTACTTGTAAACAAATGGAAAGTTAGTATCAAGTTAGATTCTACATTGCAAAAAGTAATATAAAGTATGAAATTCCATGCCATCACATTTTATTCCATAGAAACATGAATAAAAAAATATTATAATATTCTCTTATATATCAGGTATTATTATATATTATATTTCAAAAACAAACGTTTCATTCGTCGTCATCGTTGCCACGAATACGTTTTCCAATAATATAATGAAAAAAAATCACTTTCGTTGCTGAACATATCGTCTGGCGGCGGACGTGAATAAAATAAACTAGAAAATTGAATAAAAGTGAAACATGTTAAACATTTGCATAACAGTGAATGAAACGTGTTAAAGATTCAAATAGCAGTGAATTAAATGGTTTGAAAGAGCCGCGCGGAAGTGAATCGCGTAGAAGCGAATCGTGTAAACGTGAATCGTGCAAACGTGAATCGTGTAAAAGGAGTACCGTATAAGGAGAGTCCCAGGTGTAATTGCGAGAAAAATATGACACGCGCCAAGAGACGTTTCTATTCTTCTCTATCCATTATTATGCATATGTTAGGACTCTTACTATTGTTCAGAATTATAGATATAGATAGAATTTCTTTATTTCTAAGTAGACAATAGAAGATTATTTATGCAGTAAATAGGTAATATATTACTTATATAATGAACATGAATTTATTATTTTGTTATGTACTATATTACGCTCATATGATCAATAGTTAATCGATAAATGAATAATAGACATTGCTTGTTGTTTTTATTGTTTTGAATATAGTCTGGCCTAATATGGATGTACAGATACTCAAATTCGAATTTTGATTCGAATTACTATCTGTAGTTGTAACGAGTAATCTGAATACTCGATTATCTGGGTAATAAGATCATTACTCTATACATATGTACATAATACATATACATAGATGCTCCAGTTTACTCTATATCAAAGTGTTCCGATCCGCCCTATATGAGGCAATTTACTTAATATTTAGTATATACACCTGAATTTTAAACAAAAATTACATAAATTGTGAAAATATAATATAAGAACAATCAAATCCCACCGTCATGAATTTTCAAGATAAAAATTTATAAATGTACAGCACTTCGATATAAAAAATGGAAATCTTTTATCAGCTCTCCAAATCGAAAAATAGTATATGCGTAAGATTACAGTCGATCACAAAGTTGCGAAAACGTCTCATGTTATATAATAGAAACTCATTCATATATCTTACCTGTTTGTAAAATAAACATTGATGTTCCATTTCATCCTGAAACCACTAAATCTTAAGAACATGCTAACTTTGATAGAAGAAGATTGAATTCATAAAACTTTAACCCTCGGCATAGTGGTGGAGCCTGCGTGTGGGTCGTACTAAAAACTCCCCTTCTAGATGTAGCAGACAAATTTTAAATCGATTCCTTGAAGCTATTCCTATGTTTAGAAATTAGAAATATTGTTTATGGCAACTTCGAAAGTGCAGCACAATATTTTTTAAGTTCTAGGAGACCTGTAAATGAACGAAAATTAATGACATTTCTACCTTATTCTTAGCTTTAGAAATTGTCCGATTCGATAATTGAATTGGAAAAATGTTGCATAAAGTTCCGCAGTCCAGTAATTTCTTTCTAAATGTTTCTTGAATATTTTAGCGATTAACTATAAGTTCGAATGAAGTTTTTACCAGAGTTAAACGACATCGAGATACAAATTACAGCGTTTTTATTCGCGCACAGAGTTCCGTAAAAAAATGTTGTCACTTGGCGTAGTTAAGATCTCACAATGGAGGGTGCAATTTCCATACGTTTGTCACTCCACTTCCTGTTCTGTTTTTTAACGCAACGATGAGCAGATAGCATCGAGCTCGAAACATCTGTGTATTAAGAAAATTACTTTTCCTGGAAGCGTTAGTCCCCTGTCTAGCGGGGTCGGAGGGGCACGCGTCGCACACGCACGCAGAAAATCGGCGTGTGCGTCGGTGGTTGCGCGGGGATCGTTCTCTCGCAATCCGGGGCCCTCTTTCGCATCGCGCCGGAAGAATTCCTTGGAATTTCGATAACGGCTGGGAATCACGCGACCGCCGAATCACGCACGCAACCGAGGGCGGCGCGAATTTCAGGGAACCACGCTTCTCCGTCTTCCCCCCAGGCTCGGGAATAACGGTGATCCTTAACAAAAGCCGGTAGCCTCCGATATAACCGTTCGAATTTCTGGCATTACGATATCGAATTGCAGGATCCCTCAGGGCTTTGATCCTACCCGCTCGGTCCTCGTTTTTCTTCCCATTTTTCTTTCCCCGTTTTTATTTTTCCCTCTTTTCATTTTTACTCGGTCGAACACAAAGGAGAATCCGGTAATACCGGCGCCCGAGACGCTTATTAATTGGCGAACATCGGGACAGAGAACGGCGAAAAGTAAGAGAGGAAAGGTCGGGGGCCCGGCTTGTCCCGGCAAAAGAATTCATTAACGCGGAAGCTTTGCAACAGCGCCGATCAAAGAACTCGTAGTTCTCTATCAGTTGTGATCGCGAAAAGCTCCTGCTGTAATACATTATCGTCGATACGTCCCACGAATTTCAATTTTAATTAATCCGAATTCTGATATTGCCCTTGGCGGCGGGAAGCATCCGCGCGGCGTTCTCGGAGATCTTTCAGGACCGGCATGAATTTAGCTATTCGACAAAAAAAGAAAGGTACGACGAGAGAAGGAAACGATCGGCCCGGCGGACGTTGATAGAAAGGAGGCGAGGCTGGGCTCACCACTGCGGGTAGATAAAAGAGCAAGGGAACTGCAAATAGAGTGTAGCAGGGATAATTGCTCTCGTGATGTCACGGCATTTATCAAATCCACTCCCCGAGCCACGCTCGTACCACACCGGCCTTAACTGCTCCGATGAGAACAAGTCCCGTGCTTCCCTCCGTCTTTCCAGCTACCCTATCGCAGCCCTTAACGATAAGGCCAACTCTCCTTCCTCCTCCACATCGATTCGTTTCCCTCTTCGCTTCATCCGTCAAACTTTCGCGTTCGTCCCTTGTTTCGCAATTAGCTGCGACCGAACACAGTTGTTACCAACACTGATGGGCCAACGTCGGGATACTGATTGATCTCTCATTCATGCTACGACGTCGATTGTTTATAAGACTAAGAACCACTCATGAAACAATTTTCATTTCGCTTTAAGGTACCGTTTTATATCAATGATTAACATATTCGCTGTCTTCATAATAATTAGTGCGCTTATCTAAATTAATATCTAAATTAATATCTAAATTAACTATCTAAATTAATATGACTATCTTTACGTAAATTATGAGATCGCGAATTTCACGATCTATTAAATTAATTAAGATCAATTTGATGATCTATTAAATTATCTTATCCAAATAAAGGATGCATTACAATTGATCCCATTAATTCGGAATTATTTTTATCGAAGATTTAGCAGAAGCTTCTATGGATTCGTGAATAATTTAATATTAATGTAACATGAATAAGTGTGTAATAATAGATTTCATTTGATTCTAAGTGAATATTAAGTTTCTAAATAGCACGATACAATATAAACCAATTTACGTATTGTAACATTACTTGGTGAACTTCGAAAGTAAAATGAAAATATTACAACTAAAACATGTAACAAATACTAAATATCACGAAGATGTCACTCATTTGTAATATTTACTTGAACAATTTTTAAAACAAACTTTCTAAAACCCAGATCCCAAAGTACGATTTAAAATGCTTTTCCACTTTCTCAAAACAAAATCGCGTCTTTAAGAAAAAAACGTGCGGAACAGGCAGTCTACGTTTCGTACGCTTCTTTCAGACTGCGAAACTCTGTAAGAATTCTCCAAGACATTGAAATAACACAGGAGATACAAGAATCCCAGAATCCGAGAATCCGAGATCACGATCGAGAACTAAACTGGATGTGTCTTTGCGACAGCAGTCTGGCAACCTCAGTCCGCAACAAAGGCACTGCCTCGAATCACGAGACACGGGTTCATCCGCACGCTTCCGAGAGATTTGCCGAAGACTTAGGGACCAACCTCGACTATGCCAGTCGCTGTATATCATGAGTTAGTGGCTAGCCGGGTTCCGCAGAATTGCCAGAGAGCCATCCGTAAGGAAGATCTTCTGGAGCGTGGAAGGTAAGACGTTGCGAATAAGGATTTCCGGTGCTTATATTCTTGATTTTCGGAGCGTTCGATATCTCTCGGGACGAGCATAAAGGCTAATGATTCGAGGCAAAAGCTGGCGTTGACGAGCGCGCCATTCTGGTCGACCGGTTACGCGAACACCTTGGACGATTTGGAAATTCGAGTTGGGCAAGTGTCGCTCCGAGGAGAATAATCCGGTCATGGTCAGACGCACTGGAACTAGTAGTTACGACCGATCTGCATCGACCTTCCTACTCTGCTTCTAGCTTCTCTGCGAAGTTTCGGACTGCGATCTCGAAGAACATGTGCTTCGCATGGTTGAGACATAAAGGGAAGAAGAAAGTAGACTATCATCCTTACAAAGATTGTTGTTTAACACAAAACCGTAAGAGTCGTCAAAGTGGCAGGTTCTAAATTAACTTAATTTATATCAGAGTTAAAAAAGCAAAAATAAGTTAATAAATTAAAAAATTTAAATTTATATCAAGAGTTAATAAAAAAGCAAGAATTAAATTTTTTAATTTATTTCTTTAAAAATACAGTGAACCAAAATTTCTGCTCATATCCATTTTGCAAGCCATTTTGCAAGCCATTCAGCGCAGACCATGTCCGGCTGTTGCATGTCAATATTACATACCGCACGTCTTAAATTATATCCGACGAAGCGGTGGTTCTACGTTAAATAGAACAGCTATGTGCCTCAAATATTCTATGCCACATGGTGGTAGAACTTCCGTTGCACTTTGGAAGAAAAGTACATTTACGATTTACATACTCCATGGCGGATATGAAAGTTTAGAACCATTGTCTTACCTTGTAGTCTATTCTGTTGAATACAAAGAAAGTTCCTTTCATTTTCTTTCTCGGACTTCGAACTTTTGTCTCGGCCCTGTAGGTCTAGCATACACACTTGTTAATTATGAAGGGCTATTACATTACTCGAGTCTAGTTGGTTTCCAGCTCGAGCTAAATTATTTCGAACACATTCTGTTGAAATTAAAGAGAACCTAGGTTGGAGGAAATTTCGACCACGAAAGGATGTAACATTAACATTCTTAGGTGCCGAAGAATTCGAACATTTTTATCGCTGAAAGTCGACCGACATAAAAGGGTTGAAAAAAGTAATGAACTTCTACCTGTGTTTCAAAAGTGGAAATGAAACAAACAGAAAATGAAACTGCGACTCTTTTGCTAGGAAACATTTTGTCTACTTACCAACACATTTATTACAAACTGTAATACATTTTTACCAACAGATGTCAATTCTTTTTTCCTGTCGACGAAAAATTCTGCCACCTTTTTTTAAGAAAAGAAATTACTGCAACTTTGATTTTAGTTTTAAAATGACTCACAGTTACGTACCTTAAAATTATTTATAAACCACTAGGTTTTATCGATCGTCATAATAAAAATTTTCATAACCGCAACACTTTTAATATTTTATATTATGCTTCACTTTTACCACAACTGGAATATGGAAGCGTCGTTTGGTCACCGCATCACTCGAGGCTATTTCAACTCCAAAATGGAGGTTATAGAGAAGACTTTTATACTTCTCTAAATTTATCGATTACAAACTTGTATAATATGAAAATTCTATTAAAAATATTGTATCAATTTTTAGTACCACCTAAAATCGCCAGTCGACTTTTTCTTTATTTTTTGTTACATGCTCTTGTCTACCTTACTCTGTCATCTTTGATTTGTATTACCCCTTTATCGCCATCGTAAGCATCTTGCACATAATATTTATAATTATACCAGTAATGCAAAACTTTCTTTCCGTCAATTAAATAGATTAAAAAACTGAATTCAATGACAAAAATTAGCACCTTGAAATTTCCTCTTCAATGCTCGAAGACATTAACGACCAGTAAATGCCAGGTATTTCACGCTGAATGATACTATTCGAAACTGTATCAAACTAACTTATCTATACCTGGCAAGTTTATAAAGGAGAGTCGTATCTATACATAGAATGCTTACACAAAGCTGTATCTTATCTCGTTTCGTAGATGCAGTCGAAAGTTCATTGCGTTCCAGCCGAACCTCGGAATAGTACAGGAACCGAATAACTTTCGAACAATTACATCGTATTAAAAGAGTAGCAAATCGGGACGTGCGATTTGCCTAACTTTCCGTCTAAGTCCGTTCGAAGCCAACTCCTCGAACGTGTAATCGTAGCGAGTGTACTCATCGGTCACAATGCGAACAGGATTTTCCGGTGGCGGAACAATGGCGGTCAGGAACGGCAGGGGGAGCATTATTCAACATTTAGCCCGATAAGTTGTTCACCGTGTTCTGGCACGGTTTCATCGGTCGCGGGATGTCTGCGTATCTCTACGTACGGTATCCTCTCGATAAATCTCGTCGGACACAATAATTCCCCGGAAACTGCACAAAGGTCTGTCTAATCAATCGCTGGACAAATTATAGTCAATCCGCGGTTCTTTCCAGGCGCAGGTATTAAAAAGTCACGTGATATGTTGCCTGTCCGATTGGTTTTCCCTTCTTACAAGCCTGATCAATAGAATCGTTCTATCAGCAATCGCGGCCAACAAGGAGCACTTCGGTAATTGATCATGCTTCGTGATGGATCGAATCATCAACGTTGGACATTAACACGTTCCATACCATATGGATAGCATATGCCACGCGTCCCACTCTCAACTTTTCGCTCAGGACGTCGGATATTTTTACTATTGATTAGAACGGATCGCCTGAACTATGTTGTAACAATGATTTGTCTAAATAAAAATATTGTCATTCTTCTATATCGCGCTACAGTCTTTTGTTTAATTAAAATTGAAATAAGATTGTATAATTGTAATTCTTACCGTGTTATAAATATCGCAATGCATACGTCATAAGAAAAACTATTACAAAATCAAAGTGTTTTAATGAACCCCTTATACTAAGACAAGAAACAAAAATTGTCTCGTTCTATTAGGGAAAATAATTAAGGACAAAGGGATGCTAATCGACGAAGCTGTATTAATAAACGGCTTAATTAATTTTAACATCTTTAAGAAACGATACATTATGTTTTAAAGAATAGTCTGCAATAAATAGTGTTTAAAATTTTTGAAAGAAGAATTAAAATGATTGAAAGAAGAAATACATTTTTATTTCATTTCCGATTTCTACATTCGAGTTAAATAGTTTTTATTTTTGCATAAAGGTTCGCAGTCTAGTTATTATATTATAATCTACTGAGGTCGAATCGTTATAATTTTCTGTTTTACTGATCAGTGAACGTTCTTAATAATTTAAGCAAGTACTAAGTAATTTAATCAGTTCCCTTTGTCCAGATTTTCTCTTTGTCCAATTTTCTCTTTTTATCAAATTTCCAAGATTTGGAGATAATTTTGAATTCTTCGAGGCAAAAGTTATGGAATTAATTCAGGTTTCATTAGCGTTGATCGTACAGGAAATTTTGAAATCTTGACAGTAACAGTGAATATTCTGTTGGATTCGGCATGTATAAGTTTGATTAAACGTATTGCAATAGAAATTAATTTCTAAATCAAACTAATGATTTGTGTTAACCATGCGTGTCTAACGCAGCACTTGCGTATTAACTATCTGAACAAGTTATGCTGTCATATACGCATCATTCTACAGTGTATCGAGACCGAAAGCAAAACATTCTCTAGGACGCGCGGGACAGATCCGCTCGCCACACCAGTTCAATATTCAATAGAAAAAGTAATTCACAGTATAGTGACACGGCCACAAAGGCTAGAATTAATCTGAATCTGAATCAAGCATGAATATGGAGATTGTGTCGATAGAATATGCCCCGAGGCAAATTCATTTATAGATCGTTTATTCGTTTGTTGGCCCTGTATTCATTATTAATCGTTATTTAAATTGCTCAAACTATGTCACCGGTTACATCATTGCTGGCTCACTCGTACAAATTATCCTAATCACAATGTAATAGATTTATAAGAGATTTCTATTCTGCATTGCTAATTCTACTAGTCAGCGCGACACAGTGAAAATAGACAGCGGAGAATTGTTTTGTTTTAGAAATATGATTATTTGTTATCGATACATCGTCGATATTTTATTGATACTCAACGATATCGCAATTATATTTTCTATATTGAAAAGTATCTCCTGTTTCGGGAAATCTTTATTTATTTGCTACATAAAATTGATTAATGTACTGGAATATATAGTAACATGTAACACAATTCATACGTAAATACGATATTGAAACGTTTCCAATGTCCAATCAAACTACAGTAACTGTATTTTAAAAATCGAACAATGAATATGCATTAGGGTGGTCCTCAATGTTCGACATGCGAATTTTTTCAATTTTCTCCCTGTAAATTGTACCACTTGGTGACAATATTATATGTGCAAAATTTCAGAAATATTGGAAATAATATATAATATATTAATGAAAAATTAAGATAATAAACAATTGTAGAAGCATTAAAAAATGATCGGTGACATTATTCATATGCCAGCAAATTAACCTTATTATAACTCATTAGCTTATTATAACATATAACCTGAAAGTAGTGCTTTCTATTGCCCATTTATAACAATTAGTTTGTTCTGTCCGCATTGATACCATCAGTAATCAGTGATCCATACGATATTTATCTATCGGTCTTGTTTAAAATTTGTTTGTCTGATTGCAGTTTGACTAAGAATTATAGGACTGCAATTGTGGCACTTATAGAGACACGGCGTTTTTTTAAAAGACAGTTAAATTTATATAGCGCTTCCTTATACTTTTTTGATTAATCAGCATGTAATACAAAATATTTGTTACATAAAAATAGTCTTGAATAAAAGAGATTCCTCTACTAGAAGGGAAAACTTTGTTCGAAAATTAGGGGGGGAAGCTAAAGCTACGCGACGAGCTCAAGATGGCCGTAACTCGGACATCCGCCCTAGTAATATATAGGTATAGTATTGAAAACGACGGCGGGTTACATTACACAAATTACTTCGATTTTATCGGATTTTCATAGGCACTAGCCCGACGATGATCGCGATAAGGGGCGATAAGAGGTTTTATTGACTGGCTATGTATGGTTTCCTGCAGCATTATCGAAACTGCTTTCGAGTCGTGATATTAATTTTAAGTGGTCGTCGTCTTATCCGAAGTCGTGAAACACCCTAGCGCGACAGAGACCGGGGCGGCGATACGACGCGTCCGGGTCGGGGGATGGCTGTCGCGCGCATAAAAGTCGCCGGCAGATCGGACGGACTCTCTTGAACGAAATCATTCGACAAATCGGTATATCTTTGAGAGCGCGCCTCCACGGTTGCCGGCGGGGGGGAAAAAAAAAAAGAAAGGAACGACGACGGCGGTCGCCGCCGACCCCGCGGAGCCAAGGAAATAGAAGTCTCGCGGCAGACAGAAGCGGCAGGAAGAAAAAGCTTAAACCGTCCGTGGCACTCGACACAGTTCGCCGTGTCGGGGTTGGGTACTGCGGCAGCGTCGTAACCGTGCCGCGAGAGATCGTGAAAATGAAACGGATGAATCGTTCCCGGGATACGTCGTTTCCGTCACTGCCGACGATATAACTTTCAATACTAGTCCTAGCATTGTTCCGCCGCGCGATCGGAAGCACGGGTGAAAAGTACGATTCAGAAGCACGATTTAGTCGTATTTGCAATAAACGGGACGCGATACGTCTACCTTTCGTCTCTCTGTTACGGCCATTATTTTTCCTAGTCGAGAAATACTGCAGCTGTGACAGATTTAATAGCTGTCACAGATTTAATAGTTGTCACAGTTTAACTTAAGATTAAACTTAATTTGTTTCGTTGCTAATTCTACGGACGCGTGTTTGACTTTCTTAATCTCATGCATAGAATTGCGAAATTTAAGCAAGACAGAGCAGCTTTTACATTTCATGTCTCTGTCGCGAGAAATACTTTACGAATTCCCTTGTTATTTCGATACGCAAATATTTGGTTAACGCGAGTTCATTTGCCGAGCATAAAACTATGCATGAATCATGAAATTTATTATTGGATTAACTAGGGACGCGGAACTAACGCTGGTAACGAGCGTGGTATAGAATTGTTGCAAACTGGAGTAAAATAGTCCGCCATCCGTGAGTAAAAATTAGTAAAAAAAAAAAAATGAACACTCATCAACTTTCGTTGGCAATATTTTTTCCCAGGACATGGGAAATGTATACAAAATCGTTGAAAATTTTAGTCCTGCTGTAGTCGCATCGGACCGGTTACAGAACGCATTAGTACTGCGAACTTCTGTTTCTAAATATTTACGTCAAATTAAAAAATGCAGCAAACTGCACCTAAAAGTTACGCGTATGTGTTAGCAGTGGTGCAAACTTTCATATAAATAAAGTCCAACGACTATAAACAATTGTTTATAAAGTTTTTCAAAATTCAGAACTTTAAGAACTTGAGGTTTTCTCTTCACGAGTTAAACAAAATTCTTATGGAATAATAATTAACAGAAATGTAGTTGTTGACACGTGTAACAATTTATTATATTCTTTGGATTTCATATCCTATAAGGAATAATAAAAATTATTAATTTCAGTTCTAATTTGAAGTTTTTTTCTTTGTTGCCAGTTCATACAATTATTGGAAAGAAGCTGACAGCTTGGATTTTAAAGCTTTAATAATTATTCACTTTAAAGTGACAAAATATTTCTCTCATGTAAGAGATGAAAAATTGACCATTGATTCGCTTCTTAGATGACTGTACGTCGAAGAGATCATTTTTAACAATTCTCCATCGATGAAACAACAGTTGCGATTATCCGATAACATACATTATTTCAAGTCCTGATTATAACGATTTCGTAAAGGTGGCCGATGTTATAATAATTATTAATTCACCGACAGCGTATTCAACGTGAAACTGCATCGGTGTTAATAACGCTTCTGCAAATACGAGATGGCGAGTAAAGATTCGCTTGATAAAATACGCATCCGCCGTGGAATCATTAGATGCGTTTGACTGCAGCGAAATAATATTGACTCGTTGGAATTGCGAAAGTCGTCTATTAATTACGGTTTCCGACTGAAGATACGCGACCAGAGAACGCGGCCCGTTGCGATCAAATCAAACGTTCAAACGATCGTGCAAGAAAAAGGGGAAATAAATCAAAAGCGAAGAGAGAAAGAGAGAGAGAGAGTGAGAGAAAAGGAGAGAGGAGAGTGAGAGGGAAAGTAGCGAATAACAACGAGACATGAAACAACGATTATTGCAATTACACGGAGCGAGATGTGCTCGTGTCGAACGATAATCACGAGCAGAGCGCTTAACCAGCTGCTTTTGACGAGTATACTCGTCATAATAAAATGGCAACAGGTAAGTCTAGTTATTCGTAGAAATTTGCTGTTAAAAACTAAAATATTAGGTTGGGGAAAAAGAAATCCATTATTGTTTCGGTAGACGGATGTAGTGATCGATATCTGTTAAAGTATCGATCAAACAATTTCAGATTTATGCTCGTTGGAAAGGTGACTGTTTTTTGTTTGGTCCATTCAGTTGCGAGCTACAGGGTGTTAAAAATGGATGTCAACATAAAGAACATTCGGTACATTTTACAATATTTTTTTATAAAGGTGAAAATGCAAGCCAAGCGGCTGAAATTGTGAATGGTGTTTATAGTCCCGATGCTGTAACAGCCAATTACGCGCGATTTTGTTTTCGTCAATTCTAATCAAGTATTTTTGATGTTAAAGATGCGCCTCGTATATGTAGGCCTATCGTAGAAAATGTTGACAAAATCACAGAAATAATCGAAGTTGACCGTCATGTTAACAGTTACAGAATCGGCCAGGAGCTAAAGATCGACCATGAAACGGTTTTAAACAATTTGCAAAAAGCTGGATTTAAAAAGAAGCCCGACGTTTGGATGCCACATCAATTAACACGAAAAACCATGATGATTCGAATTTCCATCTGTGATGTCTTGGCCAAACGGAATAAGATCGCACCATTCCTTGAACGCATGGTGACTAGGGATGAGAAATGGATCACATACGACAACATTGTGCGAAAACGTTCATGGTCGAAGCCTGGTGAAGCAGGTCAGACGGTGGCCAAACCAGGACTTACAGCCAAGAAGGTTCTGCTGTGCATTTGGTGGAAATGGAAAGGAATCATTTATTATGAGTTGCTTTCATATGGTCAAATACTAAATTCAGATCTCTACTGTCAACAACTGGACCGTTTGAAGCTAGCGATTGACCAGGAACGGCCAGAATTGGCCAACAGGAGAGGTGTTGTGTGCCATCAAGACGACGCCAGGCCACACACGTCTATAGTGACTCGTCAGAAAATTCAGGAGCTTGGCTGGGACGTTTTGATGCATCCACCATATAGTCCAGACCTGGCACCAAGCGATTACCATGTTTATTTTGCATTGCAAAACTTCCTTAGCGATAAAAAATTGGTATCGAGAGAAGATTGTGAAAGTCGATTACAAAAGTTTTTCGCTAATAGACTTCTATAAGAGAGGCATTATGAAGATACCTTTAAAATGACAACAAATTATAGAACAAAGCGGTACGTTTTTGACCTAAATCGGACAATCGGAAACATGTGTGAAATAAAGTTTTGAAGTTCAGGTAAAAATAATGGATTTCTTTCTCCCCAACCTAATATATTCGAAAACTTTATCATGTTTGTATAGTTGGAGGCTGAGATCTGAGGAACTGAACAAGTAAAAAAATATAAATAAGTCCTGTGACAAAAATTTGTATAGAGTGGTGCACGCAAACAAGGTCATCTAAATTACACTATATTATAATATAGTAGCGATATTGCAAGACTGGTATCAATAGTTGCATATAATTGTATATTTTTAGTTGCATCGTGCAACTATTGCTACAATACTTTTAGACATCTATAATGACTAAACCATGAAATGATACATACTTATCGAAGAGATCGCATCAGCTAAGTGGTTAAGTGCGAATTAATTGTACGTCGAAACGTTCGATCAATTATGGTAGTCGTCTGAAAATTTAGAAAATAGCATGGTATTGAGTGACGATTAAGAGACTATAACTCTGCAAAGAAAGCGATATTTCCGCTTGCCCGGCTACGTAGTCGAACATTATTGGCAATCATCCACGCGTTTGTCCTGGTAAGCCTTGAAAATGCGAAAATGCACGGCCGATAAAGTCGTCCTTCGGGAATACGAAATCAAACGTTTCGTAAAATAGAAATTGCATCTCGCTGCTCCGGATACCTCGCCACCCGAGCCGAGGAATTTCAGAAACAGACGGATAAGAGGCAGCGTTCGCCATTCAATTTCATTGATCTCGTATCGGGTCGAGGAATTGCGAGCAGTCGCGAGGCAAAACGGTGAAAAACGGGAATGGCCGTCCCGAGACCGCGAGCAGACATAAAAGTCTAATGAACCACGCGCGATTACTCCGTGTCCCGGTTTCGATTTTTCGTGGATTTCGTTATTTCACGGCGCGCGTATTCGAGGCCCGCCGATCGGTGCTCGATTGAATATCCGATGCCCGATATCGATGATCGCGGGCCGGCCCCGTAATCGAGTTCCTCGATCCCATTCGTTCCGCGACGTTATGGATCCCCCCGCGAACGGAGGCTCCGAATTATCAGGCTCGAATTTATAATATTATCGGAAAACACTCCGACTTCCCCGGAAATCCGTGCCCTCCTTATCGCGATAATATATTATTCTCACGGCCGCCCGCCGGGACGCCGAAACACACGCGCGCCGCGACCCGGCGGCTCCCTCTCTCACTCTCTCTCTCTCTCTCTCTCTCTCTCTCTCTCTCTCTCTCTCTCTCTCGGACCGACTCGGACCAGTTCGAAACAGCTCCTAAAATTACAGGCTGTTTGAAGAAACAGATTCGGTACACGTACCCGGAGGGCGGTACTCGCGGAGTCCAATGAAAAATATCCACCGCCCGATGAATGTGGATCTTGATAGTGGCACGCTTGGAATTACAAACCATTTTTGGCCCGTCTATATAACGTCGAATGTATTTTGCCGACGTTTCCTGTTTAAAATGACAGTTCGACGTTAATTAACGTGATACGCTTCAATCGGCACAATCAGCGATCGCGAGCGACGGAAATTGGGCCATTGATACGCGATGATAGAATAAGCACGAGTAATTAGAAGCATGACAGATTGTCAGAGGAATTATAAGCGGGCACAGTTTCATTACCAGGGGAAAATATTCTAGCGGAGCTCCTTAAAACAGAACTGGTCACTAGATTATGGCTCTGGCCTTTGACATCAGCCGAAGTAATAAAGTAAGGTAATATTCTTACCTTTTCTTTGACTTTACCCATTTGAATTTCACCGTTTACTTTACCTGACCCTTTCCTTTTCCTACTGTCTCATTATTGTGCTCGTTTTTTTTTTTCAAGCTGACAAAGACATTGTCAATTATAAAGCTATCTACTCTACTTTTCTAACATGTATTTTTTCAACCATAAGTTAATAGAGAGAGTTAGATCCCTGATTATACGGATCTCTGATAACTAAATGTTTTATTATCCGAACCCTTTTGTTTTCATGATTGATTCAGATACTCGATGGTTGCGTATATTCATGGAAATTCAATTTTGTATAATGAAGTAACGAGTATGTATAATAATAATAATAATTTCGTTTCGCATCAACAGTGTTGATCGGATTAATATCCGATTATATCTTTTCAATCTATCAATAGTTTACAATTAGTCCTTGTTTAATCGAAGCGTTTAAAGCAGTAGCGGTTTTCAGTATCAACTTTACGCTAAGTTGACTTAATACCGCCGTTCGCAAGTTTAACTTTCGTTTCGTTATATAAATGTTACATATATATATCTCCGTGAATAACAAAACGAACCAGAATCATCCAATCGAATAGCGTTGTTACGATTAAAAAGTGGTCAAGATTTATAAATTGACTTTTTCGGCTTATGTCGGCTTTGCTTTTAACCACTCAATTGTACTCTACAACGAGTTTATTTATAAATTGGGAACAAGCTGTCAGGTATGTAAATCGAAATTTCCGTTCTGCATCAACCGACAACAGAGTCGTCCATAAAGTTTCATTTCATCCATCTGAAAGTTACAAGTCAGATAAAAATCCACAGTTGACTCAACAGCATTTGTGAAAGCTATAAATATTTAGCAGAGCAATAGTTGCTCCCGAGCAGTTTATAACATTTTCCATTCGGTTCAGCGAGTATTATCCGTCCCATAAATCCGTGGGCCGTCTGTTAAAAGCCTGTAGTCGCCGGAGAAAAGTTCCCGATGGACTTGGCATGGGACGAGTCATAAACATCCTTTGAGCGTATCCCAGCGACAGTCCTCGATTCAATTTACGTTCGGATGCCTCGGAGAAATTCCGTCTGGCGTTCTGCCACAATGGCAATATGTCCAGCCCTTTTTCCCCCCCAGCCTCCCACCGACCTCCTGCCGGTTCTTGCCTACGAGCATCCTAGGCAAATACAGGCGAAGCTTATCTCGAGGCGCGTGCTGCAAAAATCCGGTCCGAGGGAACCGGCACCCTGACCACGTTCACCCTCTCGCCTCAGTCACCTCCGCGCGCCCGTCCCCTCTCTCCCGCCCTTCGGAGACGAAGTGGCGCGCCTCGCCGCCGTCCCCCCCCGAATAAAGCGATTCCGAGGCGTGACCTGGAATTTGTCAGACTTTTGAAATTTACTCTCGTCCCGGGGAAAGAAAGATCTGCAGGATAAGTAGTTTTAAATCTGGCTTACAACGCGCGCGCGGTCCGTAACATACTGCGCTGATATAAATTTGCCCTTTAATAGGCGCGGCCGCGTTATATCATCGTGTTTCCGCAGAATATTCCTGAACATTATAAATAACGCTTCCTCCAGTTGTCGCGACCGGCGTGGCGACGATTAATTTATGGCCGGGCCGCGGGCGAGCCGGTTATGGGGACTGAATAAAAGATGAGTCGAAGAAACAACGCGAACGGAACCATTTTTACCCACGGACGGGAAAGGATCGATCGGTAAAGTTTAGCTCTCTCTCTCTCTCAATTATCGCACCGCGATCCTGGATCCGATCTGGCTTAACGTAGTTCGGCTTCGTTCCAGCTTGTTAATGTCGATGCTCGGCCGACGGCCAGAATTTATGAACTGCATAGAAGTTAGCCGTTCCAGCGGTTT
The DNA here is from genome assembly GCF_028453695.1 of Augochlora pura. Classification (NCBI taxonomy): domain Eukaryota; kingdom Metazoa; phylum Arthropoda; class Insecta; order Hymenoptera; family Halictidae; genus Augochlora; species Augochlora pura. Next base: position 9,331,205 of record NC_135781.1, on the reverse strand, counting down.
ATCTTTTTTTTTTTTTAGTTTTCGCGCGTGTCGCGTTGCCGAAATTGTTAGCATGTCCTCTGTTGACAAGAATGTCGGGAGTTCTTTACTGTATATTTTAGGAATCGATCCTTGAAACAACGCACTGAAAATACGTAATGCTAAATAACCCTCACACAATGCATTTTACTGATTATTTAATATTGTAAGGAATATCTTGAAAATTAACCCCTTGACGTACCATTTCCTTAACAATCACCGCGATTAGGAATTTTTCAATTGGCACAATTTCTTAGAAGGGACAGAACATTATTTTTTATACCGTGCCGGAATTTACTTGAATGCTTAAATATTAATAACAAGGGATTAGAATTATATTCCAATGTTAATGAACAGGATGACATCCATAGTTAATTATTTGTTACTAGTAATTTCCATCGCGAGTCGGACTCGCCAAAGTACGGAAAGGGGTTAATGGTGATCTGTACCCATTGTAAAGGAAACGAGTTGGGCGCTTTTGTCTTTGTAGAATTTCTAGGCAAGAAATATTATCTTTTAATCGGTGCCAAAGTGAATAATAATTCTACTAAGTATTTCTAGAATAGACATGTACAGACGTTGTCTCGAGTATCAGCAGGGTCTGTATTGGTCACTGACATTTAGTTTGAAACTGTATAGCAGCACCTTGGGACAGCTTAACATTTATGTCGTACTGCAAGTAAGAAGGCCGAAAACCACCATCGAGGATATGTGAACTAGTCGAGTAAATTATCGCTCTATAATCTATTCACAAAGGTGATTATAGAAGGTTTTATGCTTACATATCGTCAGCCGTATAAACGTGTTTACCCTGAAACCCATTCTGAAGCAGTGGCCTCTCTACAGTCTCCGAAAAATTGTTTTAGCTACTTCTAGCAAGGGTACACTATCTGCAGCATCTGCAAGAATTGTGTGCAGCCCATTGACATTTATACTGTTTGAAAATGCATGGCAACTCTTTGGAGATACTTGGAAACTCGCCCAGCTCTACTTACTATGAGAAATTTGTATCGTAGATCATTTAGGACAGATAAATGGCCTGAAATATCAACCGTGTTGCGAATAAATCAATTGTCAACAGTTTGCCAGCGTTGTCGGGTCATTTTTGTTAATAAGACCTTTCACCCTTTTTTCTCGTAATATCTGAGGTACGCTAATTTAGCTAATGAAGCTTCAAATATGATTCGGCACCGCCTGTTAAGGACCTTGATATAAGAACTGTGCCGTGATGGTATTACAGATTAAAAATTTGTCTGGTCCTTAAATAATAGCGCACATAATACAAATCGGCATGAGCTTCTTATACAGTGGCGTTTATGGAAAAGACATCACCGTTCCAGCAAAATTGTTATTCTTAATTTTTGTCTGAACTTTCGTAGAAATGATTCACTTGACATATCTATTAACTCTAGTTCAGTATAACTTTATACTCAACGGTAATTTATTAAACTTTTAAATCTATTTCCATTTCTAACTAAAATTTTCTAAAAAGTATCTCGTACATAACAGATAATTACATTGCTTCTGTTAAAGTACAAATTTATTGTTAATTAATATTTAAATCTTAATATTTGGTGGATTTTAGTTATTTTCTTGTGTTAATTATCTTTTACATATTCCTGTAGCGACTCGTTTAAGATCAACGTTGATCTTATTGGACACGGTGCGGAACGTGACAATTGAGAACACCCTGCACAAACACAGATAAACCCATAAGTCAACGGCCCGGGTCGTGACGCAGTCATTAAAGCAGACAAACGATTAATTCTTCCCCGAGGATCCCGGCACGATCGAGCAGACACTTCGAAAAAAAGGTCTGTTCGAATCGAGATTCCCGCGCATTAACTTATCCGTGCCAAAACCGATTCGGAACCTGTTCTCTCGGGGCGTCGTCGTCACGTACGGGTGTATTGCTCATCAATCACGATGTTTCTCAGATACGTTATCGGCAGCCAGTATGGTAGCCGAGTGGCACGCGGCCGCGGCTCGCCATTATTTTTTCACGCCGTTGTACGCGCCGCTGTCGAGCACAATCGCGGGTCAATCTTAAACACGTCGACGGCGGGATTGTGCGGAAATCTCCGGCGCGATGGGATCTCCCGTGCGATCCGATCCGGAGCGGAACCGGGAGCCGGGAGCCGGGCGTCGCGATGCGGCGCGATGCATCGCTGCTAATGCAACGAGCGGCGCGATACGGGACGGTATCTAAAACGATCAACCCGGAATGGCACTGCGGGGCAGGACCGTTTTCTGGCCGCGGCCGCAGGCCAATTTAGACGCGGCGCGCGCGCGGCGTAGGACAAGGAGGAGGTGGAGGAGGAGGAGGAGCGCCGAGGAAGCACGGGGAAACAGTTTCCAAAGAAATCGTCGGCAACAAGAGGAAGTCGTCGCAGACAATAAGCAGTTTGAAAATTTAAACTGTACGAAACATTCGGGCGTCGCGAAGCTACCATTAAGCCGGGGAAACGTTGTCGCTCGAAGTTCTTGTAATATTTAAGAGGAAGCCAGCCTCCGCTGAATCCACGATATTTTTCCGGGGCGGACAACATGATTTCCTGGGGAAAGTGCGCAAGTTCCTCGAGAGAGTTCTCGTCGCGAGACCACGCGGCCCCCGGATTCGAAACGGCGCGGAGCGAAGGACGGGGTTGGAGGTGAGGTCGCAGCAAGAAAAGTGTTTTTCTCGATATTCGCGGCGGAGAGCGAGGCGGCAACGGATTGCGCAGGTTGTCGGACCAAGCTTACGTTAACTCAAATTTTCTCCGGCAGACGACGACGTCGATGCCGCCGCCGCTGAGGGGGAACATTATGCGAGATTAGAAAGAGGCGCGTCTCTATTAAGCCAGCAGTGATCGTGGCGCGACGCCGTTACCCGTTGCCGTTACTTTCGGGTAATTACTCGTCGTTTCACGCGGTTCATCGACTTCGTGCCGCTGAAAGCGATAGCTGCCAGCCGCCCGAACGATTTCCATGGGCGGGGGGGGGGGGGGGGGGGTGAGGACCCCGTGGTCGATATCCGGCGTCGCGCCGGTCGAACGCGTGACAACGGCGAGCATCGAGGTCGCCGTCGCTGATCAATCCATTAATACGGTACATTAGAAAATCAATTAAGCCGCAGCCCCGCTTAATCTCGTGTCCGAGGATTTACCGGCTGACAGAGATCTTCCACCAGGGAGTGTCTCTCGTTCCCGCGAGGCTGACGTTTCTCATCGTTCGAAGAAAACCGTGGAGCACCTGAAGGGGAGAAGTGACTTAACCTCGGAACCCCCTATCCTCCCTGTCACCCCTCCCCCATCCCGCGACCGCCGCTTCCTTTATCCTATACATTTTTACGATCCCGCAGGAGTCGGTCGCGCAGGCGTCGTTACTCTCCTACGAAAATAGAGGAAGGAAATCACTTCCTGCGCCGCGGTTCTGGAGAAAATGACCAGAAAAAAAGAGGAGAGATCGGAAATAATTTGACGCCTCTGCGGAGAGCGAACTTTAGGCAACTGTTACTGTTCGATCGGCTCGGTGTGCGTTCCTTAGACTGTTGCTTATAATAGAAGTCCGGAACTGTTTTTTATAGGATAATGGAGCTGGCTATAGTGCAGTGTCCAATTGCTGTGCCTTTGAACTATATATTTGACCGTAATTAATTGTATATTTGTTGAATAAGGATATTAAATTTTATTATCTTTTTATTTCGATTATTTCCGAATTATCGATACTTTCTACAAACGTAAAGTTAATTGTACTAGAAGCAATCCAAAGGCACAATAATTGATCATCCCACAGTAAAGGTTCCACTAACTTATTACTAATGAAGCTCACTAGAATAGAAAAAGATGGAATAGAGAAATACAACGCCTAGTATTACAAGATCATCGCTGCTACTCTAATTTAATAAATGACTTTCATAGGTGACGTAACGTACGTAAGTCATTATAGGCAAAGCATGCAAAATAATTAATGTCTTCATTTCACTAATTTGATTTAAGGTAAAATATTATTTTCTCTTTCGGTGGATGGGGTGCGTCTTGGAAGTAGTAACCTAATGAATATTTCAGCGTCGTATCTCGTTACTTATAAATGGAGGTAAATGGAGTAACAAGGATGAATTTCCTTTTCTAAATATTACGGTTTCCATCTTTGTAATATCATTCTTTTCTTCAATTCGCTTCCATTAATAAGAAACGCTTGACCAAGGATATTCTCTCTTATTAAAAATGTACTATTCTAATTTTAATTCTGCCCAAGATCACGGAGTTTAATTTCAGTAAGTACTGAAATTAATATCAGTACTTACTGAAATTAATGAAATCAGTATTGTAAATAATAAATTGTTTATCAGTAGCCTGCGGATTTTATGCATTTACAGCAAGATTGTATAGTTGCGATTTAAATTGATAGAAGCTGCCAAAAGAAATGAAACGAGTCAATGTACAATTTTCAATTCATTAAAATTACAACATAAAAAAACATTTTGTATTAACCTTTCATTTCTTGCAATCTATATATACAATTTCTATTTTTCACAAAAATTCGCAGTCTATTTATAACGTTTACAACTGCAATTATCTACGTCGGACGGCAAGTGCAGCAGTGAAAAATCGCTTTCGTATAAAAACGTTTAGCGTCTGTTCGAAAAATATTGAGCATATTCACGAAGATTAATTTCAATTAAAGTTGGCTGCCGGCGAATGCGGCAAAGGCCACCGCCGTCGGAGCGTTGCGAGTTCAGTTCCCTTGTCGCTCCGCTTCTTACTCCCGATATCTCTCTGTCTATGTAGGTGCGCTCAAACTTGGAAGATCCAGAGGGCTGAGTGCATCATTACGGATTAATATCCTCCCGAGGAAGGACGTAACCTCGTGCTACCGTTCCTCGTTATCACTGTTGGCTATGTCGAACGTAATGTCACCACGCGGTTTGCTCTATCCGTCTTGGAATTCCCCGGTTTCCGCTTTGGTCACTTTTCAGTCAGAATTAAACGGATTCGATCCAGATTGCCTGGTCTTTTATTCAGACCCGTCCGTCGGAGTCGCTCGCAGACGTCTCTACTTGCACCCAGCCCGACAGAGAGTCCTTCAAACGCTCGGAGAGTATACCATTTCTGCAATCAGAGCGTGATCTGCCGGGATTGGACAAAATAATGGGAACAGTTCAAATACCAGTTGAAGCAGTTTTCTATCTAAAACTTTTATATATAGAACTTTTTATATAATGATGATGGTCTACGCATCGATCATGACGTCGCGAACAATTTGATTATAAACGGAGAGAGATTTTGTCAACATTAAATCTACGGGGCAATCAATGCGTCTGACATCTTGTTATTTTTATATTAATGTGCGCTTGAATTAAAGAAATTTATTCAAATATTTTCTAGGAAAGACACTTTATGATTTCAATAATTCTTAAATATAAAATATAGAACTCGTCGTTTTGACCGGCACAATATATTATTGGATCAATAATATTGATCATAATTTACTATGCAAAGTGACCTGTTATCGGACAATTTTACTTGAAAATGTGTTAGAAATAAAGAATAAAATTTCTTGACTTCAGCCTTCGTTATCGAAGAATTATTTTTTGAATTCAGGTTCGCATGCCTCAGTATTCCCAAGTAAAACCGGTAGGCCATGTTCAAACGCGTCCAATACCACGCGTATACGCTAAATATTCATATCGTCTTTTAATTGTATAATTTAATATAATTGGAATCATCATTTTACCTTTTCATCACCGGAAAAACATTTTACAATTTTATAATCCCAACGAGAAACTCCTAAACAGTGTCTTTACTACTCCCTCCGTTCTCCGATACTTTCGTTACAGCTCCGAATGACAAATTAAGCCAGCACATAGTAGCATAGACAGGATCGTTCGAGAGGAAGATCTCCGAAGCTATGATTCCATCGGCGACCTTATAGATCCGACGATTTATGGGTGTCCGTTTTCCCTGCAGTATGAACGTGAAATATTCGGCGCCATCCAGTGCCCCGTTAACGGCGCAATATTCCCAGCAGACGGCGGGTTTCGCCCCTGTAACTCTCGTTATCATGTGCATGGCTGAAGCCGCACCGGAAAGTCTCTCCCATCGGATCGGTGATGTCTTCGTCTTCGTTCTCGACCCCGTAACCATCGTCTTTGTCGCCGGCGACGATTCTCCGTCCCCGACACGCTTGTCTGCCCGCATTCCTCCTGGAGAGGACGCATGCCGCAGGATCGAGCGGCGCGTGCGCGTGCGCGTGCCGATTCGCGTTACGCGCACGCTGCCAAACGGTTCCCGAACGCATTCAAAATTTCATGACGAGACCCCTCGCAGGTCGGACGCGTTCCGGATCGAAGGAAGCGGACAAGTATCCCTCGCCGCGAACGCCGGCAAATATTTGCCGATGGTAAACGTTTACCCTTCGGCAGAGCGAAACCTAAGCTCGGAAGACATATCGCGCTTAAGGCTGCGCTATTATACGAACAAACGTCTGCCGAGACCTGTTTGATATTCCTCTGCGCGGCGGAGACGGCCCAAGATTCATCCTCTGCGCTCTTTCCGTTCGGCGGGCCTCGTTAGCGCTGTCTCGAAGAACGAAGCGCCGGCGGAGAAAGCGCGCGTCGATCGAAGCGTTTCCCAATGGGGGGCGGGTCATTCGAAAACTGGCCCGGAGAAAGGGTAGCGGAAAAGGAGGTAAAGACGGACCGTTGCCCTCGGCGTAACCTTCAAATGAATCGCGTGTACCCGCGTAGTAGAGTCGCGTTCATCGTTGGGGGCGCATAAAGCGCAGAGGTCTCTGCACCTACGGCCTTCGTTATCCCGTACGTACGGATGTCCGTGGCTCCGTACTTAGCCAACATTTCACGAGGATACATTCCCGCAGGAGAGCAAGGCGCCTGCGCGGACGCGCCGTGCCTGACGCGGCTCTGTGTCTCTCCTTCGCTCTCTCTCTCTCTCCCTCTTTCTCTTTCGCTCCCGCGCTCTCTCTCTTTCTCTCTCCGACCGACCGTACCGCGTCGAGTCCCTACTGTCTCGCTTCCCTTTCGTTTGGATCGTACCCCTTGCCCTCTCTTCTCCCACCGCGAAGGCAACCCGCCACGCGACCGTAGCCCCCACCAGAAATGTGAGCGTGTGTCACGCTCCAGGTAGCTCGGTGCGTGCCTATTAGAAGGAGGGGGAAGGGGCGCGTGTGCCCTACGAGAAGTCGCGGGTGGGGGCGAGCTGCGCTGCCGGTGGTGGGGATGCAAGTACGCTCCACCGAGAACTCGCCAGTAGTTTCGTATCAACTCTCGCGCGAGTCGGATGTCGGCTGATCCATGTTGAACGAGCGCACGACTGCCGAAAACGACGACGTCCACACGTCGAGAAAATAAACGAGCCTCCAAAGGGACCGACAACGCGGAGGAGGAACTAGTTCTGAGTGCACTGTGCTTGAATTCCGCTATCTGCGACTGTGTGTGACCCAATGACCGACGTTTGATTCGACATCGCTCGTCGACGACGACAGATAGTGCGATTATTCTCCCGCTGCTTCGAACATATCGTCGAAGAGCCACGCGAGTGTGTAGCCGTGTACCAATCCGCGTATGTCGTGATGCTGCATGCTGACGGACGAAGATCAGCGGGGCTGCTCGACACCCTCGCGATCGCTTCCTCCTGACAGCTGCGTGCCTCGTGCGTCGTCCACGGTTGATGAGATAGTGGTCCTCTCGTTGGACAATGTCGCCGCAGTGATATTACAGTGCTATAACCAGCTGACCAGTGTTTTTACCACTACCGAATGGATTACCTCGCGGAGAAGTAGCGCACGGTGAGCCGCGAACAGTGTCTGCCGTAGTTTGTGATCCGTAGAAGTGTGACGTGCTACCCTACCAGCAATAACACGCACGTGTGACAGTTCCCGTTGGTGTGCAATCCATAGATCCTTCGGTGGGTGGAAGTTCGACCAGCGACCTCAGGGATTTCGATTCCGCTGGACGTTGCGACCTGTCCGTGTCTCTCTCTCTCTCTCTCTCGCGGGATAGTAATCTGGTGTCTGGTTAGTCCGTGGCTCCCTGAGCAATGTTCACATAGTGCGTTACGTTGATTGATAGTGACGATACCTGGATTCTTCGCCGCGATTGCCATGGATTTCTCCGACTTGGATGCGCCGGCGACCCGGCGCTCTTACACCAGGGATTTCATGGAGCTCCTTAGGGGACGATCGACGCAACGGGAGACAATCAGGTAGGCGAACTTTCCGTTTCAAGGATCACCGGGACCTTCGATCTTCCCGCTGTCACAAAACAGCACAGGGAACAATGTCGATCGTTAAGGCCAGTTTCGGAGTAATACGGTTAATCTCTAATCAGAAGGGAATAATTTCCAACGGTTCGTCGCGTGCACGGATTTCGATGCGAGGCTGTGTGCGGTTCGTGTAGAGTCAAATTCGGAGCAACGCGCCACCGGCTCGCGTGTTTACTCACACGTGCGATCGCTGACGTGGTTTTTCTCTGCCACGCAAGGGTGGCTCACCTCGGCACTGGGAAAAAAACCATTATGCAAAAGGAAAAAGCGATCGTCGCCCCGCGAGACCCCGAATACCACTCGAGAAACGCAGGCGAATTTCTCGTCGAGCTCTGATTTCTGGCGCGTACCGCGGCGTTGCTGCACGCGTGTCTGCGACACATATCTTAAAATATTCACGATGGGATCGATAGTCCACGGTTGTCGCGATTACGCGACTTCGGCCGACTACGTGCTTGCTCCAACTCGAATGGGGTTTCTCGATAATTTTGAGACTTTCAAGCGCTAATTTGGCTGAACGAAATCCAACATCGACCACTTGGCTTCCTTTCCGCGGTTGATTAATTTATGTGCAATCAAATTGAACGCGAAATACGATCGTATTTCGACGATGTATCGTATCTGCTAATTAAACAGTACGTATGAAGACTTAAAAATAGCGAATCAAAAGAACGTTTGGAACAAAGAAGGCATGGAGACATCTGTTTTCCCCGTGTGCCAAATTAAATGCATATACCTTATCGGAAAGTTATTGTATAGTTGAATATTATTACCAATTATTTTATACGGAGAGCTACGCTATAGATAAGCCTTGATCATGCTTCATAAAAATTGACGGCACCTCTCGATAGTGAAAATATGGCACAATCTATAGGCAATGAATATTCCGATATAAGACGGTAAGGAAAAATATCTAGAGTTACCAACGGCATTTTACAAGTTTACGCAGAGTTGGGATATATTAATAGAATTCACAATTTAGACGTTAAAGATAAAATGTTGTTGCTGTACATTAAAAGTACATACCTCTTAATAACACTACTTGACACGAAATATACATAAAAGGTTTCGTATAATTAATAGTACAATCGGGAGGGAGAATCTTTTTCCATTAAAAAATAAGTCGAAAATATAGATAGTTAGATATTACAGTTTATAGTTAGATATTGGATAAGTTAATTCGAAAATTACGCAAAGATACGCGCTATTAAAAAAATAGCGACTGACGCGTCTGATCATGACCAACCGATTCTACTTGTAGGCAGTAGCGCGCGTGTTACCTGGCGGACTCTCGCTCATTTTTCTCTAAAGCAAAGCTTCGAATGAAAATATTGTATTCAACATTTTCACCTTATTTCTTGCGTGTGTTACTAAATGGAGCACAATTTACTGTGGTTCACAAATTTGACGCTATCTTGCATCACACATCCTTCCGAAACGGTTAATTACCTCACAATAATTCGCGATCAAAATCAGAATGATTTTATGACAAATTTTGTCCAGCCATGCATATTGGGCGAATCGAAATACCGTGCGGAAGACAGGTGGAAATTAAATGGCGTGCGAGGGAATTTAGCGGCATTAGGCCGAGAAGAAATTGAAGCGGTCGATATGAGAACGTTTTACGGGGCCGTTAGATACGGCCGACGACAAAGACGTGCTTTAGATCGTTGCACTGTGATTAATGGTCATGTTAATGCGCGGCACATAATTAACAAGGAGAAGGATTTGTCGAAATAAAACGAGGAACGATTCCCCGAACGACGCGTTCTGCGTACCGGATGAGCACACTGGTGAAGATCCGTCGTCCAGATGTTCACGAAAGCCGTCGCCTTTCCCTGGTCGAGGGGAATTAAAATATTTGAGGGCTTGATTGCGCTGTTCGCGGAGTGATTTATTGTAAATGCTCCATCCGATAGCGCTTAATGTATTTATGTAAATGACAAAAATGGTAGGGTGCTTGTTAAAAGCGTCGGCCGGAATTTAATCAGCGGTTTGTTGAACACAGAAATCTACGAACGATCCATATTTCATTTTTATTACGAGCGCGAATTTTTAATCGAACGTGTATTTCATTCCATTACGCCGGTAGGTAGGAATTATTTGATTGAATCGAGCTCGAAAGTTCTTTTGCTAATTGATTAATAATAGATAACAGCGAGTGACATTTATTATACGTTTGAGAATGGAGACTAGCCAAGTGCTTTGTGTGCAACGATATGCACATAGCGTATCTAAAATCGTGCATCTCACTTTTACTTCTCACTGTTACTTTTAGGTTAAATAGGAAATATACAAATTGCATGTACTTGTAAAATTTATCTTATCAATAGACACACACTATTTAGAACCATAGCTCTTCAGGAATACTAAAAGCTGCAATCTAAATATATATCAAAAAAATAATATGATAAAGAAATGATTGACAAATTACTAATTCAATAATTTTAATAATTTACTAAGCAGAAATTTAACACGAACTTCAACAAAACTATGCTAAATGAAAAAGAATAGCTAGATTTTATTTTATTATGTCAATGCAAGGAAATAGGTGTTCACAATTTGGTAAAAACTCGGTGACTATAATTCGACCTATAGGCTACGGAAAATAATAAAACCGTCATTAGACAGTGCATTAGGGGAGAACGAGCCTTATAGAGTCGTAGGGGTCTCTAGCGTCCGTCATTTTGATAGAATTTAGGATTGCGTGTTGCGGATGGGAAACGGATCGATATGTTCTGCGTGTTGTTGTCATCGTCGCGGCGGGGGTTACAAAGATTTTGTAATTACGTGTGGCTAGAGTGGAATTTACACTTTTCATTCTCGAAAGCAACGAAGCAGTTTCGTGTCGCGACCGTTCTTTAACTTGTTGCTTGGTACTGAACTTTGCAGTTGCTCCGACGCAGGGGCCGCGGAATTTTTCATTCACGAGTGCCTGGAAATGGTACCGGCCGCCTCCGAGTCGCGCGGCCATTAGTAACGGATCGCCGGCAAACGCAACGAACGACAATAAATTCCTGGAATTGCCAATCTTGCGAGGCCAAGGCAGACCGCGGAGGTTCATAATTCCCGGCGCGAAACTTGGTTCGAAGCAAAAGCTCGAACGCCCGTGTACGATATTCGAAGCAGGCAGGGATCGCGCGCGAGTTGGGCGCGATCAAAATCCTGCGATTCTCGACGAAGTGTTAATTCGATGGAACGATGACAGAGGCGAGAGCAGAGGGCTCGCCGATTCGGACTGAAAGAGTATCGCGCGAAAGCTAGACATTCTTCTTCGAGTTTTCATAATCAGAATAGAAAGACAGTTCGGATAATCCAAAAAGTAATAATTGCTTAATCAATGTCGCCGACAGAGCGACCATTGGTAGTTAAATCTCGGTCGCAAGAGAATTTAATATTTAATCGCGCGGACCGCAATTACGATGCGTTTTACATTCCGACTCGTCTTGTTTCAACGTCTCTATAAACATGAAAGTCCGACGAAGACTGGACAATCTTCGGCCCGGAGTGTGCCAGTGTGTCCATGAGATATTTAACGAGGTTTCAACGACGCGTCGACCGACGATTGGCCGTGTAATCTCGTCGTAAAGATACAGGATTATAGCGCCGAGATAGTAAAAAAGCCGCGAGAAGACTCTCGAATAATTTTTGGAACAAAGGTGGGAACACGGAGCTGACTCGACGTTCCTCAGAGCGCCGTGCCACCTCGACAGGACGGATCGCCCGGTTTTTACGCGGGGTCACGGATGTCAATGCGTCCTTTGCGTGGCGCATTTGCCTAATGCTCGAAATCCTCGTGACCTCGCGTCTCGTAATCCGAGCGTGTATTTTAATTGGCTCACCGCGGCTACATTTTCCATGACGCGACGTGAAATAACGTCAGAGAAGATGTAACTGCGGCTTTAACTCCTTCGTTACGCGACCCCCAACCTCCTACACAGCTTACTCTCTCTCCTTCTCTTTCTTCCTTTCTCTGTGTTTCTCCCTTTTTCTCACTTTTCCTCTCTCTCTCTCTCTCTCTCTCTCTCTCTCTCGCTCTCGCTCTCTCTCTCCCCTCTTCACGACTTTACCCGCTTTTCTTCCTATCTATGTACGAACGTTCATGCATGCATATACTCTTGAAGCGGCCGAAGCTCTCGCATTCGCGTTTCATAATCCTATGGCTTTAATCGTACCATTGCGGAGGAGTTTGCCGTGGTACCGATATCCACGTGCGCCTCTCGACCCGAACGCGAAAACGAACGAACGAACGAAGATAACCCAATTTTCGTGGCCGCTACTTGTATCGACGCGCGATGCCGCATTAGCCGTGTTCCACCGTTCTCTCTCGTCCCCCCCTGTCTCGTTGTCTCTGTTTCTTTATCTCTTTCTTCCAATCTCGCTTTTCTATATATTGTTTCGGAGGTTCGATACCCGTGAGAATGTAGAACATGGTTATAGGAGATACTGACCTGGTCAGGAGGCATGTATCTATCAGGTTAGCGTTCTTGCAGCGTGTGTGCGCCAGATATATTGTTTGATTAAGTAACTGATAGTCCGGGGATTGTTGTTTCTTCCGACGAATTCGATTATCTCGGTTACGTGTGGCAGGGGTTGAAAAGATCGAAATGTTTGAGGTTGAATGTCAATACAGCGACGACAGGGCCGTGTATCTCGTTCTAGATATAACCAGATATGAAATTTTATTACGTCAAAGTAAAAGATCGGGTTATATACATTTTTCGTTTCATTGGAGTATCTGATGCATGTATAGTACAATTCTCCGAGGAGAATATTTCTACTACTTTCACCGCGATTTCTTTCGATACTTTTGATTTCAAATATCGTTTCTGGAACATCGCTTCATGCCATGCGGTTCCTCTATCTGCACAATCATTTTACATTATTACCTTCTTTCACTTTTCTATAATTCTGTGTGTGAAACTGCAATGAAATCTTGGCAACTGTCATCTCGTAACAGGCTACCCACTTTATCATTTAAAACGATCTAATGGAGTCTGGATTACCTTAAAATGAATGTATACGCCAATTCTATATACAGTTTTATCAATTCTAATAAACATTTCTCAGCAGATTATGCATTTATAACAAATACTAATAACTGAAATATGATATTGTGAAAGCATTGAAAGAATTACTAAAATTGTTGCAAGTAATATTCGTTTCGATTTAAATTCCTAGTTTCTTGCACTTGATTTATTAAATTTTTCTTTTTAACGAAAATCCAGAGTCTTTTTATCAGTTCTTTTAATATACGAAGAGTGGGAACACGTAATCAAGAAAGAAACAATTCGATCATATTTACGATGTTTGCTCGATGCATAACAAAGCTGTTTAAACGAACGAAACCGCACGCAGTAATGAGAATTCTCAGTTACTTCGAAATGATGAGTCGCGTAGGACAATCAAAGTAATAACAGCTAACTTCTATCTCGTCGGTATTCGAGCTCGATCGTCAATATTTTCATTTCATTCGAACGAGTACGAAGCGACTTCGTCGAACAGTACCGCGTGCCGGGGGAAATGCAAAAGAAAACGGATTCGAAGGGGGGGTGGTAGAGAAGATCGAAGCAAGCGGAGGAATATTACAGCGACATTTTAACGGGCAACAGAGACATTCGGTTTGCTAGTTGAAAATTCGAGCCCGGATATCTTCTCGTTCCGCGGAAGTGCGGTCGCGGGCACCGCGGAACGATGCAGAACGGTTGAATTACCGTGGCCCGGGTCCGGGAGCTAGCGCGCGGTAGCAATTTCAAATCGAAAATAATCCTTTTATTACCCTTTCCCGCGGATTCGATGGAGTTTTCCGGCGGGGGGGGAAGTCTTTCGAATCACGCGTGCCAGAACGGGAAGAGCTTCTATCGCGCGTATACGACCGTGTTTGTCCTAATAAAACCCCGACCGGGAACAGGCTGGGAGCAGGAGACCGGGATAGAAAAGGGGTTAGGGAAACACCTCGCGGTGTTATACAGCGTCGAAAGTTTGACCTGGTTCCGTGAAATTATCCTGCCATTTGGCAGCCGAGCTGCCAGGCTACGTCTCGCCGTAAAACTCCGCGGAAAGAAAGAAAGCGCCGTTATAGGATGGCCGCGTTACGCCAGACCGACACCAGAGCAAGAATCGTAAAGAAGCATACGTTGTCGTAAAGCTAATACCCTGCCGTGGCAATTTTTTCGGTTCAGGCCGACTGAACCCCCTACTGTATTTTGTGTGCCTCGAGTTTTACTGCGCCCGAGGGTGGGCATGGGCCAGAGTTTCCCCGTACAGGCACCGATCTTTCCGACACTCGGGGGGTGATGATATCTTCTTCTCTTTCCCTCGATAACCGTATTAATAATGTGACATTTATTTTGACTAGGTCCCGGGATACATAATTCAAAATTGTCGTGACTTCAGTGATTTTCAGACGTTTGAGTGCCTTTACAACAGTTTAGTTTATAGTTATAATTAGTAGTTACTAATATAGTCGCGTGAATTGGTTAAGCATATTCGGTAATTAATTAATATTTCTTACATAATCTACCTAATGCAATCAATATTATTAACTTTGAATAAAAACAAAATTTTACTGTCAACATTATTATAAGAGACATGCTAGAACTATACACTCAACACAAATTCGAATAACATTTGTAGATTAAAAAATATTGATAACCAGTATTTGACCTGAAAATTGTAACGGATAATTAATAAAGTACTAATCAAATTAGTTTGAAACCAATCGTAGTAACAGACGTTGTTCGACATTTTGATCACCAGCCTGGCCATTACTGCAAAGCAAAAGATGATCGAATGTTAACGTTTGCAAAGTCTTCGAAAAATAAATCGGCGCGTAGCATCTTAGAGTGCAAGGGCGGTTAACGAGAAAACGTGGTGCATCGATCGTGCCACGATTACTCAAATTATGTAGTTTCCAACTGCGTAAGCACGCGGAGCGTGATTAACACGGGTTTAATTCGCCTTGGCGTGCCCCTTGTCGAGACGCGACGCGCGGTTTTCGCTCATAGCCGGTATCGGAACTGCAGAAACTACCGCAACCGGCTGCGAAACATTCCGTCCAACTAGATACACATACAGAGGAAATTCGACGGAACGCAGGACGGAAACTTGCGCCGAATTATGCTGCGTTATCGATACCCTCGAGAACAATCTGGTCGAAAGTTCGTCTCCGGGTGTCAATTCCGTCGGACGGGCCGATGAAATTACGGGAGGGAAGTGTTCGCGAATTACTCCCCGTCAACGAACGTTGCTAACTAGTTCACGGGGAGAACTGGAAACCGGACGGGGAAAAATCGTTCGAATACCTGATTAACTTTCGCCACGATCCTCGGGTTTCCAGTTCTTTCGGTTAAGAAAAAACGATTGGTCGCCGTCTGTCGAATTTCTCGTCGTTATTTATTACACTTCGCGGTTCAATGTTTCATGAAATCATCGTTATGTATAATAAATCGTGCGAGCTTTAATTTCCGAGTCGCTGCAACAAACAAGAATTTCATAAGCATAATTAAAACCTGTAACACTGGAAACAGAACTGTGTTCGATTTTCCGCGATCGAGGCTTTTTACGAAAGGAATCTGTTAAATTAAATTCTGGAAATACTCGCAATGTTTTAGCGAAACACGTTACAAACTCGCTATTGCATATATATGTTTGTTCTCATTGCGTATATTAGCGGAGCAGTTCGAGTTTTATTTTAGAACGCATCGGCGGATTGCACGAACACGCTTCACTTCACTAGCAGGATATAAACAAAATAATAGAATAATAAAGAAACCGGTCTTTGCTCAATTAAAGAACACAAAACGCCTTTTCCACGCTGCGGACGCGGCCATTTTGAATTGCCGATCGCACGAGATAGCAGCGGTAACGAATCTTTGAAGGCAGGATCTCTTAGAAGAACCAGTTTAGGTTGTGCCTCGACATCTTCGACGATTTCTCTTTTTGTTAATTTTAAATACCGTCCACCTATTCCTTTAACAGTAATTGGATAGTGGACATTTATTGTTCGTACATTGTCATTTTCTATTCCAGACGCGGTTTGCATGTCTGAAATGACCGCAATTTTTCGTGTCGGGAATTTTGTATCAACGTTTTAAATGGTATTGAATAATGTACAGCGAAATGAACATTTAAACGAATCAAATATTGAATCGACACTTCAAAAGCGGATGTTATTTTCGATATTGTGACAGCATCGATCTTTGTACCTATAGACAGGGATACCACCCCTTTTGTCTTTTGACAGAAATTGTGCCATATTTCAGCAACGGACAGTATGTTAGATGTCGTCAGACCTTACTTTCAAGTTGGATGTTATTCCTGTGGCACATTATTTATTTTACAACTACCGTAAATATAATTGTTTTTTATTATTTATGTTTTTGATTTCCGAAATCAGGACAGGGTTTTGAAATTTTCGGGACTCAGTAAAAAGTTTTTGAGATTCCTGAGATTTTTTGAGGTTTCTGAAAGTATTCAGGATTTTTTTTAAACGTTTCGAAAATCCCGGACGTTATCGGGGATCGCGAGATTTTCGGGATCCAGTCCCATAGCAATTGGCATTTTCCCGTCCGTTATTGAGCATTGGGGATCCAGGAATTTTCGGGAACCCACACACCTCTAGGTTTTTGTTACGTTGGAGAAAATAAGTCGACCGATCGAATAAGATCGGGGGGAGCGCGGTTCGAACCCGGGGCTTTCTCGCTTGCCGGGTGACTGCTTCAACCAATTAAGCTACCCCGAGCGACAACACATCCTCCCCCAGACCTTATAAACAGAACTGATGCATGAATAAGAGAGAATCGGCAGGGTTGAGGAAAAATAGATTTTTGAAGTAGTAAATAGGTTACACATATTTTGATCTTCTCATGTAATACGAAATTTGATAAATAAACTTTGAGATATTATATTATTAATATTGCTATAATAACGAGTCAGACTCGTAGTGAAGATTTTATGCAAGCTCTACTAAATATAAATATTGTAAATTTCTCCTACATCGAAGTAAAAATATATATTCTTCTGTTATCAAAGTATAGAAACGAAGGTAAATAGAGGCAATACAGGAAACAAAAATTGTCTGGTCCTAATATTAAAAATATTAAGGACACATAAGTGCTTAAAGTAGGGGTTAACAAGGGGTTAAAGTAGTAGTTAAATATATTTGAAATGCTATATCCATATACAGAGTGTAGCAAAATGTGTAACTCTAATTAAAAAACATTTATCTGCCAAATTCTGTATTTCAAGAAAAGAGAAAAATATTTATAGACCATTTACTCTTTCGAAAATCTATTTCCCCTCAGTGCCGGACATGAAATGCCAAAGTTCTTATTTACAGGGAACAGTTCGACGGTTCGTATGTAGCACCATACCGTTCCGGGTAACAGCAAGTAACTTATCGCGCCGTTCGGAGATTGAGTTTTTCAAGAAACGTAATTAAGTTCGAAAGCGGGGGGGATCGGTGGAAGTCGGAACGACCGAAATCGATGGTTGAGAAGAAAGTCGGAGAAGCGACGCAAACTTGGAATCGTTCCTCCTATTTTCCGAAATCGTAAAATCCCCCATATCCGTAACCGTAGCCCACGGTCCTCCGCCGGGGTTCGGTTTCGCGCGGCTCCACCCACGCGGCCATCGAATTTCGCCAAATATTATCTCGCCGAAGTTTTCGCCGTCGACTGTCGGCAGTTCGTCGTCCGTTTCATCGCTCGGATTCTTTCCTCGGTTTGATTCCGCCGGCCGGACGATATGAAGCGGGGGCTCCTTGCGCAAACTTGAAAGGCTTTCCGAGACTCGCGAAATTTCCGGCGAGGTGTGGCAGCCGAGCCGAGCCGAGAACGGGAACGAGAACGAGAACTAGAACGAGAGATCCCGGTAAGAATGCTTGTCTCGTTCCGGGTGCTCGCCGATCGAATTTCTGCGTTCGAGTTATCGCGAGCCCGTCGCCGGATATTTCGAGCGCGACGAGGGTGAAAATAAATAGAGACGACGTAGAGAAGCCGGATCGACGGAGCTGTCGAAAACATTGAGAAAGATGAGCGAGCGCTCCGCTGAACATTATATTATAGTAATTCGGCGCGGAGACGGTGTGGCGCGGCGAACCGTGAAACGCCGCGCGCGCCCGAGAGGAAAAGAGAGAGAGAGAGAGAGAGAGAGAGAGAGAGAGAATCGTGTACCGATCTTTGGGCCGATTTGTCGGCGTGAATTCATGGCCTTCGAGGAACCAGACGATGATATAACGTCGGCAGAAACGAAGGACCGGTCGGGCAGCTAGGCCACGTAACTCGTTGGCTCGTCCTGCCGGGGTAGCCGGCTATCCACCCTCTCCTTTGCTCCCTATCGGACCACTTTGTCTCTCTCTTTCCGACTCTCGCACGGTTTTTCTCTAGCCGCCTCTATCTCTCGTAGTCGATCGATTCGGTAAAAGTAAATAAAATTCGCCCCTCGGTTGCTGGCAACGGCCCGTGCGCCAGTGTAAGTGTCAGTGTTGGGTGTAATGCAATAAATCAGGGCGTCGATGGGAAGCCGAAAGTCATCGAACAAAGTCGGCCCACATAATTCTCCGTCTCGCTTCGTGCTTCGCTGAAGCAGGGAACGTCTGTAACGTTTCCCCGGACAGCCTCGCCGCCGATCGTTCGAGAATCACTCGCAGGAGCGTGCAGATCGATCGGCGCGGAATTTTCCTTCTTCCTTGCCGGTTAATAGGATCGTTTCGGAGGATGTTGCCACGGTGACACGTTTGTTATCTTTCGCGAGCGGCGTCTTTGACGCTACGTAGCGCCAGCGGATGCTGCGTCGGAAGCTATGATTCTTGGAGAAGTAAAATAGAGACACGCCACGGCTCCATTACATCCGCGAATATTTACGCTATCGATCCGATCACGGTTCGCAATATTCCGCGAAAATTACTTTTCTTTCAATCTCCATTATATCATATTTCCCTATTATGAATTGATTTGTGGTCCAACACCTTGATGCAAATAAATCAAATTCCGATGTTTGTTAAGATTTTACTTGTCTTGTAGATATTTGCCCAAAACAAATTTGGCAGCAATAATTTGTATTTAGCATTTTTATTCAGTAGATAATGTGCGAATCTTCAGCAAGTGTATAACACGTTAGTGTAATGCGAAGGGTGAAAAAAGAAATAATTGTAAAAAGGCGAATTTTGACTTTTTATTTTACAAAATTCTTCTATAATATAGTTAAGATATAATTACATACGTTATACGTTTTGATAATTCGATCTGTTATACTTGTCATTCTAAGAATTATGGATTGATTGACAGTAGATAGAGAATCACTTTCCACGCTACTGCTCCGATTTTAAGCATAACCAACCTCTCTTCGAACAAATACTCTTTCCGAAAAATCTCGCTTGCACCTGACTGGACCGAAAGTGGAGTACTCTCCATAGTATAAACATGCGCATTCGAATCAGTGAAATAATATTTGACCGGATGGAGAGCGAAGCGTGGCCGGCCGCATAGTCTATATTGAACCTTACCTGTCAATCTATCGCGCTATTTAATAGACGATCTATTGTCTAAGAGTCGGTCGAATGCGAGTTTGTTTATCCTGTAATCAAACACATCGAAATATTAACTGAAAATAATAATGCCGTTACTGGTTCCCGGCCGCTCTTTCCTTAACAATCTTTCCATAGTCGATTGTTTAAACTGGACAACTTTTAACTAGTTCCCCATTGGCCAGACTACGCCGTTGGCCACGCAGAAAGTACTCTGTTTTAATTTGAAGTTGCTGGAAAAACACTATTTCCAAATTACGCTAGATTGGGCCAATAAAATTTGAGAAAAACAATTATATTCGAGTGTTCAATGCCATTCAATCGAAAATAATTTTTCAGCGCGATAACGTTAAGCTGTACGTGACATAACATTCAATTACCAATGTTTTGCGAGTCGTTCCGTTTCTACTTCAACGCTGTTTTATTTAATCAAAAGTTTGTACTTCACGGAGAGGGAAGAAATGCAGCGGGAGCTTTGAGACAAAATATGCAGTAAATGAACAAAGGCGTTTATGTACTTTCATTGTACGAGCCGTTTCACATGAGAATACGAATGTCGGAATTGCGATACAGCGATTTAAGCAGCCTAGTGCGAAAGGGGTCTGTCACTTTACTGATCGAAACAAAACATTACTGTCTCAAGATTTAAAACAGATTTATGGCACGCGAATTTTGTTATTCGTTAACTTTAAATACTGGCAAATCGTTAAAATTTGTATTTTAAAATTATTATGATTCTAAAGACGTTCTTGCTGAAATTCAATGAGTGAGTATATTTGTTGACGATAGTTCTTTTGGTTATATGCATACTCAATATTGTCAGACAATACGATCACGTTAATAATCTTGACATGCCCTTGACATAAAATCGTTTTATCAATGTTCCATTATTTCTGTAGTTTTTACTTATACCACTGTATCAAAGTGATTCTGAATTCGTATGCTGCAAATGATTTAAAAAGCAAAACAAACGCGAGAATTCCATACGAAAAGGATGAATAATACCTGCGAAAGAATAAATTTTATTTGTTGAAAACTGAATACAATCAACAAAAGGATTAATTTGGAATGGGAAAAAGATGAATATGATCTACAAAACGACCTCTTAAATTTTTGTTATAGATCGGGATAAATGAACTGAAAAACCGTCATCTTTTATTGCTTTTATTTCTTCTCAATCAATTACAAAATGTTATTCCGTTTGAAAAGGTGTTAACATACTTTTCGAGTTTATCGGAAACTTTCTGATGGAAACATTTTAATAATATCAAGAATTTTAACCGAGTAATTTTGACTAGTTTTTAGTAACAAGTATTATAGTATATATATTGAACTCTCGAAAATTGCAGTAAAATATATCAATTACAAAAATACTTATAATATTTTTAATATACACATGTTGAAGATGCTCTATATCATTAAAATCACCCGTTGCCCGGAAATGTTTTAATAATCGTATGTTAATATAAACACAATACGGTAGGAACACCAAAATTATGTTATCAAAGTACCATTGCTATACACTTATAGCTGACTGTACCATCGATGCCCCCATGCTTGCACCGAGCTCCGAAAACGATTTAGCCGGTTCGGGGCCGACTACCCGAATCCGACTAGCGGGTGCCGGATTTAATATTCGCCAGTTTTCGCGATAGGCTGCGCCCGATTTCCGGCTTGGTAAGTGCGCCCGTATTGCGAGCGGCGGAGATTCGCGATATATCTCGCGCGCGGCGCGACGGCAGGCGCGAACAGGAACGAGCAGGAACGAACCGCCCGTCGCCTTTTCCAATTCCTCGGGCAGTTATTCTTCCGCGGCGACAAGCCTCGGCGCGGCGCAGCTATCGCGGAATTCCCGTCGATAAATCAGGCCGCGACCGGAAGCTCGGGGAGTCGTCGTGAACGTCTGCGGCGCGCCGGTGTATCTCGTTTAACGGCGGAAATAAAAAATCGCCGGAAGTCCCTCGGGAGAAGGCGTGTCGTAGTCGCGGATACATTAAAGCCGCCGCCGCCGAGCCGAAGGGGTTGTCATCGAGGTGGGTCCCGAGGGTGGCGCGGTAGGGCGCGCGAGCCGACCGTCTGTTTTTACTTAACGTTCGACCCCGGCAGCTGCTTGATCGCGATTTAATTGCAACTTTGACGCGGCCCCCGCCGAGCCGCGTCGGCGGAATTAAATCGAAGCTCGTCGAGAGAGGGGTCGAGAACCCGCGACTCCGCCGTTAATTCAGACGTGTTTCTGGCGAGCTCGACCGTGCACGCGCCGCTCCGTACAAGGCCGTGAAACAAAATATTTCGCGCGCCACATTAGACGGCGGCGTTCGCCACGTCAGACGTGGCCGTGTAACAGGTGGTTTCTCGCGCTCGATGAAATAAAATTAATTTTTGGCGCCGACGCCGGCGAAGGTAGCCCCGGGAATAGCGCGCAGTTCGTCACTGTCGCTGGTAATGGAATTACGAGCGCGGAATGCTGCGCCCATCGACGGAACTCGATTTCGTTCGGAGGGACAGTGGGTGGTCGAGGAGTGCGCCCCGGTTGGATGGAATTAGTTTTCCACAATACGATAAATTGCAATAAAAGAGTGATGATGGCCTGCGGAAAAACCGCGCCGTCGCCCCCCTGGAAAGATATTGAGATCGATAGCCCGGCTGAACGGCGGTGGTTCGCTCGCCGGAAAGGGATCATTTTCCTCGGTGTGTTTCTTTTCGTAATTTCCGCGCGGTAAACACCTTAGGTGTTTGAACGTTTAATGACTGTTTCCGTGCGCCGCGTTTTCTTGTTGCGGGCCACTTATCTTGTCAATTAAGTAAAGCACAATTTGGCGGCTGTAATAATAGACTGCGCGGCGAGAGAGAATCATGGGAGTGAAAGGTTCTGGCCATTCAAGGCCTCCTCGGAGCATGAACGAGGACCTATTAAGCCTTGCAATAATAATGCTGTTCTTGGAAGTGAATAATTAGAAAAGGAAATGTTTATATAACTGTGTAAAAGACTTTAGAATCTCGTCAAGCATTTTTGCTTTATGCACGTTATTCTGCAATTTAGTGCGGAATCTAGTTATCTCGGATATTATCCGAAAGGGTAGCATTGTCGCGAGAAATGGTTACAACTCTTCGCTATCACAGGTTTAAGTAGACTTAATGCTGTATCTCAATTAACACTTTGAACGGGCGTCTGACACAGCTGTAGATTAAAACTGCAAGTAGAGACATCAAAGCAAGCGCCACGGCATCAATCGACGCCGATTCTTAAAGATTAATTTACGACCGTCTCTATCCTAAAGGCCTGGTTCGTGTTGTCAAAGCCACAAATTTAGTTTATAAACAGGTTTTAGCTTTGAGGAACTTTTGATGGACCTAATTGCTTGGGATATTTATTTTATTCATAGCTTCGCGGAACCTTTCATTCGGAATTAAAGTCTCTTAATGATTTGAGATTACTTGTACATGGTTGAAATATGTAGCGTTAGTACGGTCTGAATGCTTTCGAAATGTTGTAGACATATTGAAATCTGTATGTTAGTTGACATGAATAAAATCATAACGAAAGATCTGAGACAACGATTCAGTAGAAGAAAGTATCACTGAGCAGACCCTCGCGGACATCGATATGATGACAGCTTATTTCCTTCTATCTTCTTATATTGCAATTTTCTACATTTAGTTCTGTTTTCTGCCATTTATTGAACCTCGCAGCCATGTCTACATCCTCAAGCTTTAAACAATTGAATTTTAGTTAAATGTTTAACGCTAATTCGACGAATAAATTGCTCTGATAGACAATTACGTGTACCACAAAATTTACGAACTGCTTTATAAGTTTGGCGAACAGAACATCGGTTTCGAAAATAAATTTCCATAATTTGTAAAGAATTTATTGTGGATTTAGTCTGTCTGCAATGATTTGCCATAGTTAACTGAATTGAAATGTCGAAACAAAATGTTACCTACCAACTGTCAACTGACTTTCTTTGTTTGAATTCTATACGGGCAACCATTTAAATCGTACGACAACGTTTGAAGCAGTCGATGGTTGTTCGAACTCAATTACGACCGTCACCATTTTTGTACTAGACAACTGAATTGCCGCGAGCAGTCTCTACCGATAAGAAAACAACAGGCATTCAGCGAGCAATTGGTCAGCTGCGAAAGATTGCGGCGCGGCGCGGCGCTTCGCTTCTTTTCCGTACGCATCAATTCCGTCGGATTTGCATAAATTGGAAGAAATTCAGGGAAGCTCTCAGGCGTCGTTCGCTTCGGGCCGGGATGCAAATATCTTGGCCGGGCACGAACTTATAAATCGAGATTCCCAAGTCCTCCGCGAGGGGAGGTAAAAGTCATTGAACGTCGCTAGCCTGCCGCCGGGAGTGACTCGATTCCGCTCCGAAGTGGCAAACTTTCCTACGAACGGTTTGATTTCCTCGAAATGCAATCGCCGTCCGGCCGATTCCGCGAGGCAACGAGAGTCACCCAGAAACCTACTAACGCCACTGTCTCTGATGCCGCGCGCCTCGGCAAGTTAAGGGGCCATCGGAGTTTCTAAGGGCTTCAAGTACGGTTTTTAGCGTGTACATAGGCCGCAAATCGGAGACCAATATTCCTTATTCATGCCCGGTTCTTGGTAGGGATCCATCGTTCCTCCGGCGCCATGTTCTTGTGATCGAATTGCCGAACTTTTGCGTGAAAGGTATCTCGGTAAATTGATAGGAAAATTCAGTGGGTGCCCCAAGCAAATGGTGGAAATTAATTCAGCGAATGGAACGAAGGAACAGGCGGTTTCAGCGCTTATACGAGTTAACCAAAGTTAATAGATTCGAATAGCAGCTCCTTTCTTTCTAATTAACCCCTTTTACATCTCTGCGCTGTGCTGATTAGACAAATTTTGCGACACAAAAAATCCGAATATTTGACATTCCCGTTCGATATTCGTTCCCCAGAATTTGAAGCTAGTGATGGAAAATATCAAAAAATCTATTTCGCAGTTAAGAATAACCGAATTTAGTAAAATAGAATGATATTTTCGATCTCGTTGGGAAATCGTTAAAGTTAATAAATAAATTATCAGTAAACTAAAGTGAAGTTTATTATAGTATTCGATTAAATTGCAAACGGAAAAACATCGCAATTGACGTAAGTGAAAACACAATATACGTTGATCACGAGCCTTTGTTTTTGACGTGAATGAAAACTTTTTTGTCTGCAGAACCTTATTTCATTAAAAGCATCAAATATTGAAGAGAAAGGTGGACGCACCGCGAGCTAATTTTATCCGTAAATAATCGTTTCAAGCGAATCTATTCGAAGTCTGAACGCCGTAATCTTTTTGGTGACACGATATTAATAAACATATATAGAATGTTTTATTAATTAAGCGCGTATCCGCAAATACTGCACATTTATACCGATTTCGCCTCCGCGCTGTTTCGACGAATATTCGCGAAGCTGTACAATACGAGTAATTCCATTGTTTCATGTTGCAATGTTTTTAAATTCATCGACAAATATATTTGCGCGGATGTTTCAACACCTAAACACGTTTGAACAGTAATACACCTGCATTTAACGTACGTATATCGCGGCGACCGCAACGTTTTTTACGAACAGCGAATTACCGTAATGAAAGGGTGACAACCTCTCGGCGAATAAAATTAACATTAATTAATTTAATTCGATAATTAAATTGGTTCGGATCAGTGAGGTAACGCCGTCAATCGATATTCCATCTACACCCTTCGTTTAAAGCTGCTGTAACACTGGATCTGTTTTTTAACAAACTGAATTTTGTCCGATACGTAAGAACGACTAAATTCATTAACATCAAATTAGAGTAAAACTTTATGTTCATGACATCATTTTTAATTTCATTATATTACATTTCGCTGATCCGAAATTGACAGGTTGAGTTTTCCGTAAAAAACGTTACTTGTCAATAACGTGTATTTCCATTCTTCCTTTTTACTACTTGGCACGTTCTCTTTGGTAGAAATTTATACAGTTTTATTAATTATATTTTCTTTTAAATTCGTTTATGTATCCTCGATACACTCGTATTAATTTTTCTATGGTGTTAAACAGCTTTCCTTTTAAGTATACTATTTTTCTGGCTACGGTAAAATACCTGTATCTTTATTTTCGAAATAAGCTCGTGATATTCTTATATTACGCACAACTGCGTTATGTTATATTACATTTTATGTGACAGATTTTTTTGTATATGGTAGTCATTATAACTTGATAAAAAAGCAAAGTAACGTAAGTCAGTAACAGTACTATATGTTCTAAAATAAACCATAATATAACCAATGATTTTCGAGTTATTTGATCTCATCTCGTCAAAAATTTCAGAAATAGTCTTCCTTTGCGATAAAAAACGTCGAAATTCGAGGCTATTTTCAAAATAGCCGTTGAGAAAAAATTGATCCTAACGCTGGGAAACATGGTGCTCGGTAACGTCAGCGGCGTTTCGACGGATAAAACAATTAAATGCGATCGATTAATTTAGGAATACCGAATATTCTCACGGTTCCCGCGTTATATTACCATTACCGGGCATGTCCGCGGTACACGGCCATCCCACGACCGCGTGTGCTCGTCCATCACTTCGCCTGGCCGCAAATTAATTATCTCGTAAGCATTATTTTAATTAACGTGGCCAACGAAAGCTCGTCGCGGCGGCTTTTTCTGACCGCGTCCGCCCGCTGGCCGCGTTTTTCTTTCACCCCGTCCTTTTTCCTCGCTTTTCGTTTCGCTCGTCGAACAGTTTCGTTGGCGTTGTTTTTTCACCGTTTCCCCGCGGCCCCTAAATAGAAACAAATGGACGCGCGAGCGCGCGCGCGCGCGAACGTTCTCGATCGTGGAACTGTGATCGATGACGACGCCCACTCGTTACTACGACCTCTTTCTCGCACTGGTCCAGCTGACCGCGGGCGGGCGAGACAGTAATAATTAAATGAAATCAAAAGAAACGATCGCTATACACGCGACGCAGCGGCCCCTCCCTCCCTCCCCGCCGGTCGCTTTTCTCGTTTCACGTTTTTCCCTTTTTTCCGTCGGGTTTTCCGTGGCGAAGGTCGCTGAGAAACGGTTACGCGCGCTGTGGCCTCCCCGGCGTCATTAGAAGTCGCTAATTGCGAGTTAGACACGAGGATCCTCCAACCACGAGAAAACCCGGTTTATCGTCGGGAACCGTGCAGTGGAATGGCTCGCGAATCGCAAGCTTGCAATTGAAACGATGAGCCCGTGATGGAGCACTCCGCTGGAAAATATGGAAAAGATTTTACCTGATCGCATCTGATCGGTGCCACTCTGCTACCAACGTTGCGGGCATTAAACGAAAGCTAACGAGTGCGGATAATGGCCACGCAGATTGAAAGGGAATTTCAGAAAATTTGTTTTCACATTGCGGCGGCAACAACGAAAATATCTAAACAAACACAAATTCGTTTAGCAACTAATTGCTTCAAGTACTCGACAAGCAAAATCGTAGAGATCTTTTTTTGATAGTCTCTTTTTACACACAGCTATTGATATACTTTCGGGAAATAAAATTTCATGGTTACGATATTCAATGAAATCTCGTTCCAAACAATATCCTGTAATTTTTTATTCGACGTTGTAAATCCTGTCGTTGATAAATTATTACTGTAAGACTTTGGACAGACACTTTTAAAATATCTTTTGTTCAACTCCGAGAACAATATTTACAATAGGTATCATAAGAAATGACGAGTCACGGCATCAGAATAATATTTGAACATTATGATAAATCATTGCAGAAATCGCGAGACCGTTATCGAATACAAACCAGCGTGATGGAAATGATAATTTCGATCACGCTCCGAGCGGTCCGGCCTCTGCAAAACTTGAAAATCGCATCGGTTATTTTACACGATTCGGATTACGATTCACCGACGATAACGTTATTTTGTGTACACATTAGCGATTTTACCGGACGATGGCCAACGGATTGAGCGATGCTCTCGCGTCCGTGCGTCCGCTTGTACCGCGTTAGCTTCAATTTCCCGGGCTATTTAATATTTTTCGTCATCGGTGTTTAACGTGTCGCTAATCCTCGCGACGCGTAGTGTTTTCCGTTGTAATCCGTCACGCTTGATAAAACGTCACTGTAAAACGGAGCACGGCCACCGACGGGGGAAAGGGTGAAGGAGTGGGGGGTGAGGGAAATCTTCGAGAAAGTCGGTGTTCGCCGTGCGAATAATTTCCCCGGAATCCTGTTAGTAATTCGTGTTTCAGAGCACACCGGGGAACCGGCGAGACGAGGACAGTCGGGGGGGGGGGGGGGGGGGGGGCGGCGAATAACAAGCTGGTTAAAGGTTAAGGGTACCCTCGAAACATAAATAAATGTTTGTATGAACGATTTGCATAAACATACATTTTCTCATCGTATATTCCGGCGGTTTGCATAAATAACGAACCGGGAAATACAGCATGTAAAATAGCCGCGCGCGGTATAGTTCCCTCTCCTCGGGGGTAGTTTTGAGCGAGGGAAACGCGCGGGGACGTGTTGGCCCGACGAGTGTCGCAACGTTCGAATTAATCGTAAACCGAAGAACAAATGGTTTTTGTCGGCGGTGTAGTGCACTCCGGGTCCCTCCGTCGGGTGTCGGCGTCGTCGTGATCGGCCTTCTCGATACGATCGATCGGAAACAAAACGTTATTGAAACCGACACCGAACCCCGCCGATGCGTCGCGATGCTGCCAACGACCGTGTAATACCCATTAAATTTGCGCGCTGCAGAACACCGTAATCGCGACACAGAGAGTGACCCATTCGCAATTAACCATTTCCAGTGTATTAGATTATTAACTTACCGGCGACTAGCCGCGCGGAGACTTAATCCGCGGCGCTACACCCGACGGTCAATACCGACGGTGTGTAATTATGAGATACGGATGGGACATGATCGCCGATGTCCCTGATAATTTCGCCGCGCCTCTTGCAACAACTCTTAGGCGAACGATAAACGGCCGGAGATTAATCGGCCAATTTATTTAATGCATTTAAGGGATTACGCGGCCCTTAATGCGATAAACGAGTACGCAATGGGTATTATTTCATAAAATCGATAAAACGCTGGTCGTCAACTCTTATCAACCGTACACCAGGCAATCGGTTTAGCAAACACATCAATCTTCCCCTGCGATGCGCAATTAAATATTTAACAAATCAGATTTGTTTTTCTGAATTTATGGTACTTAATGGACGATTAAAGGTCGATAAAGAATACTTTATTTGATTAATTTATGATCGTGAGAAATTTATGAATAGCATGAAACGAAACGTTACAATTCCCCGTAATTAATCTACAGGAATTGGTACGAATTAAATAATTTAATACAGATTTGGCAATCGGTTATCTCCGTCGAATATGAAAATGTAACGTTACATAAATTATTAATGGGTGGCGCGCATTATCGATAATTCCGATGTAATTTTTATCGTATTTTTCCGCTCCCGAGATTTTCATCAGTTTCGAGCGCGTCGGGGCATTATCGAGTAGGAAAAACTGGAATTCATTAATGGCGTTACGTAGCTCCGAACTAACGCCAATATATCCATGACACTGTTAATCCAGTAAAACAACAGAATTTATTATTCCGCGCGCAAATATTCATCAATGTTGAAAAAGAGTGTGTCCCGGCCGCGCGCGGAGCACGCAAAATGATCAGCAGAATAAAATCGTATGGCCGTTCGAAGTGGTTCGCTAGTAAATTCACAGGTAAAACACAATTCAGCTCTTATTACGACAGAGACGAAAAAACAGAAAAATGTATCTATACAGCAGCGACGCGGGGAGTTCTACTCCATTTTGTTCGCTTCACTCTTGTTTTATGAACGACCGAAGCTGTCACGGTGAATTAACTTTATTTTGTAGCTCTTCGTGAATAAAGATCCCATTGATCATGCCGGATCGACTTTCCCTTTATTGGAACGCATCAATAACAATGTCACAGATTGTTATCGATATGTACACGTACACTGTATATTAGGGGCCTGAACTCCTCTGACTCTGCTCCGACAAAAAAAATGGCAGCTCCAATTCATCCCGCGATTCCTTTTTAGTTCTTAATCTACGAATGTGTCGAATCCTGAAATCATCGTTGATCGATGCATTCGTTATCTAGACGGGGTATCTTTCTCATCGACGACGCGGCCGACAATCGACGATTCTTCGGCTAAGTTAGCAGCGGAATATTTTCTCGCTAACGTCTATTTCTCGTGCGACAGACCATAGGAATTCGCCGCGACATCTGCAAAATATGTTTGCGAGCCGCGAGGATTCGCTGAAACCAAGTTTAGCCGATATCAACGTTTATCCGCGACCAACAACATTGACCGACACAAACTTTGAGGCATACATATTCGACGAGCCACGCGCGCATCATCAACCAAGTGTAAACATAAGAAGTATATAAATACTTTGAGTTTTTGTTTACAAAAGTGTAGCCAGCGGAAAATATTGCCGTCGGTCAATCCCTTGCTTCATGCAGTAGTGTGCCGGACTAAAGGCTGGAGATACGAAGCAGAATTTAATAGCGATTCTTTATTGCGATTCTTTATTCCTTATTTAATTGCGATTAGCGAATTTTTAACAAATCGTAAGACGAAAGATTAACGTTATCAATCAATATTGACGCAACAAGAATTACCAGTTCTTTCCTACTTAATCTTTGTTACTTTATGGAACACAGATTTATTTATCCAACAGTTCGTTCTATCTCACTTCAAATTTCTTCAATTGTCCACTTTTCGTTAATATTACTGTAACCTATTTTTACACAAAATAAAGAGTATGCGAATAAAAATGTAAATATCCGTTTAGAAAAACGTCGATGATCTTTACGTGACCTTTAAGCGACCACCTACAGGAGAACTATTTATTTCACATTATGGTCCCTTTGAAACCTTTCATTTTTGTTCGCTAACATCTTGTTTTAACTCAAACTAAAACAAAGAGACAGATTGTTACACTTCCGTGAATCAGCCTGTATAAATGAATAGCTTTGAACAGCAACGTAGATTCTGACAAGGAAATACTGTTATTGACAGCAGCCGTTGAAACGCGACCCATTTCATTGAATACCAAATTATTTTGCTGATAATGATTTTGATTTAATCGTGCGCCGACCGCGGTGATTAGTTGACGAACCGCGAGCCTGCACATAACGCGATGCGGGTGGTAAATGAAACGCTCTTATTCGATTCTCCGGTGAAATTCTCAAAGAAAAGCCCCGTAAACGGGTCCAACTAGCCCCTAGCCTTCGCGACCGTGTTTACCGCTGTTACACGTTATAAATTGTTTCGAAGTTGGTCGGTGGTGGCAGGGTCTCGCTGCCGTGACTCAATCGCGATCATCGATAAAGTCCGTGAACCGTGGACGAGAGAGAGAGAGAGAGAGAGAGAGAGAGAGAGAGAGAGAGAGAGGGGGTGAGGGGGGGAAAACGACGTGGCGGGAAAGTTGCTCGGTGTCGGTCGCAATTACCGGAAACTCGGCCTGAAAAAAAAGTGGCCGGGAGCGCGCGCGCGCGCGCACCGATGGCGATGCCTCGGTTTCCCCGGGATTGTTTAAAGTATTCCTTGGCGAAGTAACCATTCCCGTTCCGTGGCACGATAAATGGCAACCGTTTAACCGTCCCGCTTTTTACTTCCTTCCGGCTGTGACGATATAAATGGCACTGTTCAGTCGTCTTACCATCGGCTCCGGGTATCTGTGCCGGGGTGCTTAAGATATCACGGAGCTACCCTGCGCATCGAGAGCATTTATTCCGACCCCGAAACCTCCTCCGCCAGCATAGTGGTCGATAATAAATACCCAACGGATCCTGATTAATCCACGATACACGCCGATAGGTTCCGTTTCCTCGCCGGGCAATCGATCGAACGTCGATTTTTTCTCTAACGACTCGACCGAGAATTTCCTGAGATTTTCTGCGGAGAAAACAACCACGAATGCGATCTTCCTTTTTTCTCATCTTGTTCTCGCATCGCCGGTCTCACTTTCCGTTTCATAAAGAATTTAACATGATTTAGCCACGGTATTTTCGAAGTTGCAACGAGTGGTGTTCGAATTATTATCGAAAAATGGAGAATGTGTTATAAACGTCCGTATTTAGACAGAAGTATTTATTAAACCGAGTTGCAGTAAAAATTGAAATAATTATGTATACACAGTGAATACAAAGCTTTGAAATGGTATGATATTCTTATTTTTACATTTTTGATGGTTTTATATTATATTTATTCTCTCTTTTTCTTTACATTCTCAGCCATTTTTATTCTGAAAATGTTATTTACATTTAGAAACATCAAGTTAGGAATAAACAGAAGATAAAAATTTCATGTTCCAAAAGTTCCATATTAAAAACCAATCTGTGAATAAGTTTCTCCTTCGTTGTCTTTATTAGGTGTAAGATATTTTCTCTATTTTTCAGTGGATTGTAAAAGAATACAGCAAATTTTCTTTAATTGTTCATCAGCTTGTAAACAAAAATGGAAGGGAATGAAATACGATTATTCGAATCTCGCTGCTCGTTTCTATAGTTGTTATCAATGGACGACTATAAAAACGAAGCGAAAAACTGGAATAATCCCATTTCCTCTTCCGAAATTGTCCATCTTTGTTTTCGAGCTGAGGAACAGTTGCAGACAATTTACTGTACAAGCTTTAGCTTTTAACCCTTTGCACTCGAGTGGTGACTCTAAAGCACCACTAAAATTATTCCATTTAATTCCAAAATAATTTTTGCGACAATAAGGTTTAGATTGAAAAAATTGTCAAGTAGTAAAACTGTTGGTAGGAGTCACAAGAATAAATTTTGTATACATAAAAATTGATTTTGTTAAATAGAATGGAAATACCACGAACCAGAAGAATTATTTCAAATTTACAGTTAAAATCGCTCCGAGTGCAAAGGGTTAAACGTATACCTACTTTTAATAAAATTGTTTTCAATCGAAAATTATGGTTTATAAGAAAGGAATGGTCTCATATCAGACACCTTTACCCAACGATTTTACCGCGCGTTATTTTTCTTGTCTGTTTACGAGTAATCATAGTACTTCGTTTTCGGGCGCACCCAGTACGTGTAAATGTGTAGGTTGGCCGTAGCCGCCTTAGAAAGTCGAGCTTATCGTCCCTCGCGTGCCCAAACACGTTCGGGTAAATCGATCAATTGCCGTGAATTGGCCTTTTCGATGTAATATCGCAGGGAGGTCGTTAATCAGCTGGAAACTGCCGCCCACGCAGAGCCGCGCCGGATAATTTTCGAGGAGACGAACGACAATGGCCGTTCGCTTTGAAGCGGTAACGAAGCTTGATTATTTTTTTTTTTCTGTTTGAAAAGTGCTAAAAGCGGGTGACATTGACGCAGTCTCTGCTCGGCGCTTTCACGATTTCGTTATAGGATTAATTGATTGATGGAGGAGTGTCGATCACGATTCGATGGTTTATGTCGAAAAACGCTCCGAGTGACGTTGATGCGCCATTTTCTTCCGACGCGGCGACGGGAACATTTTTTTGTTCGCCATACAATGGGAAGCTCAATATTTCTTGCGAGCGAGCATAAACCGAAACAGATTCCGAAATCAATTTATTAATTGAAAAATTGTCGCGTCTTTGGATATCGTTTGGGAATTGATGGATCACGCGCGACTCACCGATATCACCACTATATCGCGTATCGCTTCGTATTATTATTGAATATTTGAAGATCGGGCTTCGCGCGAAACGATATGAAATAATAAATCTATTTTGGGATTCGCTCGGCCGTTTCATGCGTGAATTCTTCTTAATAATAATTCATCGCTGTTTGTAGACTCAGCCTCCACTCTTCAGTCGTTCCATTATATTCCATTATATTCGTCTCGTATATTCATCAAACAAATGTCCGTCGATAATTCATGGCTGCATAGATTTTATAATGACAACCGTTAAAGCGGTCGTAACAGATCGATACGCTTTTGCAATCGCCACATGCAGCATTAATTATTATTACGGGCATGATTATATTCCGATTCCCTTTCCACTTCTCCTTTTGTCCTTCCAGCCGCTTTCTCGCTCTCCGTCCTTTTAGGGAGCGAGAGTCAAAGGGACGGGCGGAAATTCAATTACCTCGGAGTAGTTTGAACATTGTATTTTATTAACGCTGGCGTATTAGCAGTCTCCAGGGCTATCGATACTATCACGCGACGCTCGAATTTTCTGACGATAATCCGCAGACCGAGTTATCACTGTCTCCCTCGGAAATTTTCGGCCTCGGCTCCCTAACGAAATTTTCATTTTGCTAATCCCGCGTATTATACGGCGAATTTTAAGGGGCTTCACGCGAATCACTCCGCGAGCACGTGTAATCGAGTTACTTGGACCGTTTAATGAATGCGCCGTGAAATTTTGATTAAAAGTTGCTACGAACCAGTCGCTCGCCCAGATGGATCGGATTTTACCCTTGTCTCGCAAAGATTTCCCGAGTCCTGGTTACAGAAGAATATCAATTTTGTTTCAATTGAGAAGAAACAAATCATTTTCATGCTTAGTGTAACTCAGACAATGTCTAGGCAAAGGATATATATTATTTAGTTAATTCTTAGATATTTCATACTTTGTCTGAGAACACGAGGTATTTTGTACAAATCCTACATTTAATATTACTACCGGTTAACATTCTCTGTGCCTTAATGTTTTTACTCGACCAATTGATACTTTAAAAATTTATATACTATATGTATTTATTAAATATTGTACATACATTATATTGTATATATATACTGTATAACGATAGACACTTATTATGGCACATTCTTTTGGTAGAAACTAATTCTCCATTTCTAAACTTTTTCAATATCTTTTTAGCGCACGAAATGAACATGTAAGCGTGCACCGGCGGTGGCGCGGAACGTGTTCATACTGTCGATGGCTAAGGTCGCTGTCGATTAAAGGCGTTGCGGTGAAATACTGTCGGCGAGAACCGTGTCGCAGAGGTCTGCGCCCATGAAGTCGATGGGATCGAAATACTGATCCGAAACAATTCCAATACTGCTGTACTCTGATATTTGTCAAATATATACGAACCACGTAGTAAACTTGTATTATGATGATGGGTTCATAATATCAAATGTCAAGAACCCGGCAATTACGCGGAATCGATTATGCCATAGAGAAAACGCCGTCCGTTGGCGAGAACAAAGCGATTTCGGGCTCGCCGTTGTTCGGGGACTCCTTTTCCATGTCAGTAATTGGGCCGGTCGTTCGCGAGCGATAACCGCAGTCACGTCCTTTGCTTCCCGCGAGAAACAAACGAAACCGCTCAGGAGATAATGTCCCTTGATAAGGAGGTCGGAGAAGATCCTTTTCCAGGGAACCAGTGACTAAGCGGCGATTTATCAGGTTCGCGGACGAGTGTGTGTGCGCGCGCGCGCGTGTGTGTACGTGTGCGGGCGGCTTGCATCCTCGCGGACCTTTCAGTCTTATCCGTGACGCCTTCCTTCGGCCCCTAATCGACCGACGATTCATCTAACACGCCCCGATCCGCACGCTACAAATCCTCCGTCCGGCCGCGTGTCTCATTGCCGGGAGCGGCGCTATTCGCTCGAACGAATTGATCAACGCCGAGATTCGTTTATATTCAATTAACCAGCCAAGTGCTTCGCTGCTTGATCCTTGCTCGTTTCCTTGCTGTAATCATTAAACTTCGACGACTACGAAGAGTCGAGCTCCGAACCGTGGAGACTCGGCCCCGCTCATTACGCCGCGGCCCTTCTCGACCAAGTGAACTTCTTGCTGCCTGCCCTCGCCGTTTAACACGGTTAAACTCCGTTTTTCGTTGTCCCGAGCGGACCAGAGGCGAGCAAACGTATCTACCCTACGTTCCGGTTAGATAATGCGCACCACCGTTTGCTACCATTACACACGGACCGCCCGATGAACCGTACTCTAATGCGTTCTCGCCGAAAAATAAATTCGAAGTGGAGCCCCGCTTGTTAGAACTAATGAGGGCAACATCAGCGTTCGGATCGTAGTACAGCTATTTAGATGATGTTCCAGCTTCGATCTTTATCGATTTGCACAACAATACGTATGTATATCGTATTATATTGAGTTAGGTGAGCGTGAAATGCGTTCCACATGAAAATTTCCAGAGAATGTTAATCCTTTGCATCTGAGTTAAATGTGTAAATATTGTACGAATGGAATGGAAATACTGTAGCTAAGAAAAATTATTTTGAATTTTCAGTTAAAATTTCTTCGAGTGCAAAGGATTAAAGTTAGAAAATGTTAGAAAACTTCTATGAATTTTTCTCATTGTTACACTATTCACGTTACAATTGAAGTAATCGTTTGACACAATTTTTGTAACAAACTAAGTTAGCGAAATTCTGTTAAGATTCGCAAAGTGTAAAAAGCGATGTAAATTCCTACGGTAAATTAAATCGTGTCTACTTTTACACAATTAAAACAGTTTTATTTCGTGCGAACTTATGAACGCAGATTTTTGGGTTGTATTTTTATTATTAACAGACGAGTTTCAGAGGAGCAGTTGTTAGTACCGCAATTACAAGCAAAAGAATTCTTACCGACCTGGCAGGGTTTAAAAAGCAACAATTAATCAAATTTGGCCAAATTGCATCTGAATTTCAAATTGCAGAAACGACTACGAAATAAAGTTGTATTTCATTTGCCTCTGTTTTAATAGCAAGATGCTTTGCATAAATATTCATGGTTTAGCGATAATACGACTGACGTATTTGCATACTAGGACATCTTACAAAATAATTTGATTCAAAGTGCACAGAGTGTTTCCTTAATGGCAGTATTATTAAAATTTCTGTAATAAATTTACATTACGTTTCGGTGACATCATTATGTATAAACTCTGTGTACAGAGTTTACGTACCGAAGATATTGTTTAACTTAAAATTGTACCAGTGAAGAGTGCTTTTCAGGCTTCCATCAAACGAGAGATATAGAATGTCTAGAGAAAAAGTTTAACGAATATAACGAGCGTAACGTCGTAAGATTGTTTGTCATTCCACTATTTCAGTGCTGCTTACTCAACCATTCCCTTCAATAATCTCGTTCGACTTACGGGCCATCGTTGCATCGTTACTAGTATTGTTATCAATCTTTTTGTATCAAACCAATTTTCTAGGTACACAAAGTAAATAAAAGAAAAGCTTATCGTTACGGAGCACGGTGCAATCGTCAGTTGACGAAATTTAGAAAAGTCACTGCTTCATATCTATTCAAAACTGTGTGCACGATGTAATAAAATGTCTAAGTAATCATATTTAGCAAGAGAATATTCAAAAATTTCAGTAGAAGATTAATTTGAAGTGAGTTTGCTGAGCGAATATTAGAAAGATCGCTAAAACTTATTTTCTAAAAAATTGCTGTCTTTAAAGTTATTTAATAAAATATAAGATTTGATTATGCAATAAAAAATAAATAATTATGAAGGCGTTTCGATCGAAAATTAATTAACTTGGAAGTCATGATTTGTGTATGCTACAAATTTATGCGTCCGTGATCTTGAATGCTTGCATTTCCATTGGTTGAGGAATGAATACAGTGTATAACAGGTAGTGTCAGAAAAAGATAGCTAGTTTTAAGAGATCCCTTTGTTCGAAGCGGCACGAATGGCTCGATAACACAGCCGCTATTGAAACGAGATGAAAACGAGACCGCGCGAACACGAGAATAGAATTTACGCTACATTGTTCCGTTCCGCGGTTGCCGGCGTCTTGTTAGCAGTTCGGGAAGATTCACCGGACACCCGACGCGGAGGCAGATCCGCGGAAAGTATTGCGGCATCGCATGTTCAACCAATATTCATATCGCGGCGCGAGAGCAATTAACAGTCTGGCAAGAAGCGGAATTTTATTAGCGCGTTAATCGGATTACCAGTTTCGCCCCCGGCCCGAAGGAAGTGGTTGTGCACTCGCGAAGGCGCCAATAGGCCTTGGATTGTCGTCCGATCGATTTCTTAGCTCGCTAGGCAGGCCGGCCGCGCTATTACGCGACATATCTATGCGGCGGATCGTAAAAGAACGAACAAGTTGGCCAGAAAGTGGGTTCAGCTGAATCGATAAAGCGGAGCCTGAGGAGCGCGGGGCCGAGCGGAGAAGCGGAGAAGCGGAGAAGCGGAGCAGAGACGCTCCGCGTTCGGGTTCACCGGCGCTCGTTCCGTTGAATCGTGCCGCGCCGCGCCGCGCCGCGCGAACGTCTCCCGCCTGCAACTTCGTCCACGACGATTATGATCTTTCATCGAGACACCGGTTAATCGCGGCGAGTTCGGCTCCGCGCTCGGGGTCTCTGCTCGCGAATTGAACGCGATGGGAAACATACCCGGTAATGGCCGATCGGCGATCACCGACGGTGTCGCCCCGCTAATTGACCACTTACCGAGTTCAGCTGGCCTGGACAATCCGGAATTACCTGATTCTTGAGCACGGTGGGGACAACTCTTATCTGCGAATTATCGCGTATTACTTACGACCTGATAACTTCCTTTTTTGCCGCGCGGGAACGCGGGGGAGGGAGTCACCGCTTGCGACTGGCGATGGGAAAAGTTGAGTAAAATGTATTTATCACGCTCAAACGTTTAACTGCGTTAGGATTTTATCTTCAACTTTTTATTATTGACGAAATTTAATATCGTCATATGTGGATGTTATTTGCGCTCTTGTACCTTACATGAAGATAAGTTATTTGCATTTTATTACGTCATTTCATAAATTTCTACATATATGCTACGTATGCATTTCGGTAACTCTAATAACGCAAATATCTATGCATTTATAAAGTATAGCTAAATGCGTATTCTACTAAAAATGAATATTTATTTATTTTTAATTGGTAAAAGTAATTTTGGGTTAGGTAATAAGTTAAACGAACCAAAGCAAGATTTCAAAGTTGACGTTGATTTATATAAATACTGTTTTATATAAACGTGTTATTAAAATAAAAATAATGCAAAACTGATTGAAAATTTAAGAAATTTGTTAGAGAGAGGCTACTGCTTCTTACAATCAATGCTAACAATTTCTATTTCGGATATTGATCCAAAGTTTAATGACTACTATTAAACTGTTGGCAGCTTGATTGGAAACTAAAGCAAATAAATAAATATTTCGAAGCTTTCACCGCAGCGCTGTTCCACACTTAGCCCCCTCAGTAATACATTCCCCCGGTGAGCTGACCACAAGGATAGTCATGTTAAGTGTGTCGTCAAAGTATTCGCTAACACTGTCCGGCATACTCGGCCGTCGAACAATTTCGCCCGGTCGAATCTGTGCCTGACAGTTGCGACCAATTTCGGCGGGACGCGTGCACTCGTCCCGTTCGATTTTTCCAACGTGATGTGTGGAATCTGTTTGCGAGCGGAGGAAACGCGCGGCTCTCGTGTGTAATAATTGATCGGTTAAGCACGGGGGGGAAAAAAACAGGAGAATAAATGGAACGGCGAGCAAATAAAAAGAGGAAGACACGCGGAGAACGCAAACTAGCGAAGCGTCGGGACCAAATTGGCCGTCACACGCGTGCGGCGGCACCGATCGATCGGATTCGATTGGTCGCGTTTCCGCGAAAACGAAACAGCTCACGTGGCCGCGCTCCGTTCCGGCCCGAGTCTCTGGAGGAGCGAGCCGGCCGACGCCGACCACCGGATTGGCCAATTAATACCGGGTATACGCGATTCAGCGTTGGCGCGAGCATCAATTTCTCTGGAGCGGCTGGATCGTTGTTAATTACTCGCCGTTAATTGAGCAGATATCCGCGGTAATCGCTGGCGCGGCGAAGATGCGTAACGCGCGCCGCTGTGCGCGGGACCGTGCGCTTATAGCCAAGGAGCGATCAGTATTTGGCATACTGCACTGCTTTAAGTATTATACAGGGTGTCCCGGAAATCGTGGTACAACCGGGCCGGGGATGATTCTACATCAAAAGAGAAGAAAATATTTCGGTATAACATTTTTTCATCCCGAGCTCCGTTTTCGTAATAATCGACTTCAAAGTTAGTGTACTACGGTTTTCGGGACACCCTGTATAGACAGCTTAGTCTTCAAATCTTCGGCTTCTATAGCAGTCAATTATTTGTTACACTTGGTAGATAATATTGTTGAACACATGAATATGCTATATCAAACGTTAAGAAAAAATATTAAAAATACTAGTAAATGTTTATATATATATATATTATTGAAAAATAGAAACCGATATAAAACAGGAACGAGTATCCGATACGTCATTTTCACAGCAATAATGTAATTTACTCAAGTGTTTTCCATGAAATAGTCTCTTAGGTAAATTAGGATACAGTCATTTCGTCATCAGCCAACGGGGCGTTTAGCGTCTTAATAAATGTATTCCAGTTTATTCATTCATTTTGTAACGTGGGAACCTTGCGAAAGTATTCGCTGCTTCTGGAACGGAAGCTTAGTATCACAAGAAATCGAGTTTAACAATTCGTCGAACATACGCGACTTCCTTTTAATTAGGGTAGATAAGGTGTAGAATAGCTGAGTCGCCGTCAGACAGGTTCGCCGATAACTGTTACCTATTTTTCGATAGCGTAAGCATAATTGCTATCTATCCCGTTCGCATTACCTTAGACTGCAAACGTAGGAGTAGAGGGAAAAAGGCCATTGGTTGTATGTAAACGATGCTATATGTTCATAAGTGCTGTACCATTAATTTCTCCGTTAAAATTATACATTATTACATAGATTCTGGAAGAGGAAATAATTGTTATTTACTTATTACGTTTATAATGTCGGTCGGCATTGACTGGCAATAAGTAGAATGAATAAGTCTTAATCAGATATGATAAAATAGTTATTTAATAACGACCGCATACTTGTAATTTTGAAAATTGTTTTTTCCTAAACAAAATAATCGTTTTGCATTTTCGACTTATTTATTTTGCGTTATAAAATTTTTATCTTTCACATATTGACTGTAATATTAATCACATTACGATGAAGTACTTGGCTGTACTTAAAAATTCTTTCTTAGGTCGGTGTTTTGATCTTATCAAAGTTTGTGAAATGCAAGCCGTTTGTAATAATCGCGGATTTTTAAGCTAAATAAAAATCGTCTGCATGAGTTTCTCTCTCAATAAATTAAAGAGAACTTATCGCCATTTCAGAACTCTTTAAATCTATTAAATAAATACATAAAATAACTAATTTTTAATATATAGAATAATTATCCAGACTTTACATTTCAAAATCATCCGTTTGCAACTTGTATCCATCTTTTGCCAAATCAAATTCAAAAACTGTGTAAACAGTATCCGTATCTACTAGCAATCTAAAAGTTGAATATTTAGAATATCATCATTCAAATAAAATAGTTAAAAACATGAATCTTTAAAATTTTGTTGCAATTTCTACCAATCTAAATTTGTAGAGAAATGTGTTTATTGTTTGTTTAGTAAACTCATTTGGACCAATGTTCCAAAATTTATTCTCTATTAAACAATCTTTAAACATTTAACAATTTTATCTTCCGAATATTTTCGTGACCGATTTAAGCAAGTCCTTTTTTTCGCGGAATACCAAAGGAGTGACGTAAATTATAAACGATCGATTGGCCGTGGTTGCCTCTCGTAAAACCATTAAAACTGTTACTTGCGGTGAACGTGTCCCGGGGGAAAATTCTATGCTCAAGGATACAGGTCTTAGATTGTTTGATCTACGCCGAAGACGTTGCGCCGCGACGCACAATTTCCGTCGCGGCTCAGCGAAAATGTAACTAACGATTACGGGTCCCGAGATTTCATCTTCACCGTATCAGCGCGAAGATTTCGAAGACACGTAGCCGGGCCGGGTGCTTTATCTAATTCCGTTCCCGTCCCATCGCGACGAACTTGCCGGGCTGCTTGATTATTTTGTAGACTGGAAAGAAATTGGACGATTTAGGTGGATCCCGTTTGGAATTTCAAATCGCGCCCCTGCTTTCTCACGTCCGACGGATTGAAGTCCCGCGAAGTTCACGGTCTAATTGTCTCTATATCCTTCGGGAAGGATATCTTTGTGTATCCCGTGACGGTCTCGACCTCGACGTCGCGTCTTCCCGACGAACTTATTCCCGGCGGGAATATTGGCTTTCGTACGAATTCGCTGTTCTAACCAAATATTCCTAGCGGTTATTTCCTATAATGTCCTTATCGGTTAATCCTTTCGATAATCCGGATCGAAATTGAATTAAACGCGACTATGTTTCGGCCGCAATACCGCCTTTCTAGATTCAGGATCGCTAATTCCTCTGCATTGGGAAAATTAATTAACCACTTAAACGATCATTCATTCATTACCGGCTGCGTATACCACGGCGACACGAAGTTTTGGCTTTTGGCGCGTATCCTATCCGTCGTCACGACCATTACGATCATAATTGTACACTTCGTAATTATCACAGTCACGAACACGATGCGCAGAAACACATCCTGTGAGCTGGAGATAAAACGAAAGATTTGACGCACACTTAATTAATTAACCACGCAACTTGTGTGCCCCTATAATTTTCAAAATATACGTTGCGCGAAAAAATTTTATATACAAAAGTTGTACAGTTTAGAGGGGTAAATTATGCAGTGATTTTATTTTGTTTATAGGTGGAAACTTTTCGGAGATTTTTACTATACTTTTTATATCAAAATATGAAAGAATCTTAAATTCTGAGTAAAATAAACTATTGACCCTTTGTTAGCGCTAGATTTAATAATTAATGAGTAATTTCAATTTATGCCTTGAAAATTTTCTTCACGTAATATCAAATTGGAAATTCAACCTTTCCGCAGATTTCCGCGGAACAACGTTTACGTAATGAAAATTGATATTACGCGAAGAGAAGTTTCAAGAAATAACGTGAAATTACTTGTTAGGTACTGGGTTTAGCGCTAATAGAGGACAATACCTTTCAACTTAAAATTTAACATGCTTCCATATTTTGATATAAAAAATATAATATCCTATTCAAGAAAATAAAATCGACCTTCAAATCTTCGAGACGTCTCCACTTATAAAAAAAATAAAAGCACTATATAAAGAACTCTTTTGAATTACGCAACTTCTGTATAAAAAATTTATAAATATTTTTAAAGTTATAGAATTATATTAGTTACATTTAGTAGTATCTTAATTATTTCATACAATATATGAAAGTGTTATACATCATAGGTATAGATTTTACAAATGCTTAAAAATAGTTAAAATAGTTGTGCTGGATTTTGATAGAATAAGGTACACTTTTCCAGAAACTGATTCTTTTCGAGATGCACATTCGATCTTCTTGGGAAAGCATGTTCGAAATATCGGTCATCCGTAGCGTTGCAACGTTGTCTTTGAACTGTTGCTTGTCCCTTGCGCGTCTTATCCTTGGAATATCTCAGAATATTTTCGTGGAATACGATAGTTTATTTCCTTATTTTCGAAAGCACCATTTTCGTATTTTTCTCATCCATATTTGCAATGTGTTTCTTAAGTTTTTTAACAAAAATGCATCAAACCATTGTCAGAAATCTAAAACACTAGTTTCTGCCTTCTGTTCTTAAATATTAAAAAATTATTAATAAGAACACTGTAATTAATGCAGCATCCGGGAACTTTTTAATCACACCTCGTATATGACATCAATGCTATAAGAATTAACCCTTTGCACTCGAAGTGATTTTAACTTCAAATCTAAAATAAAATTTCTGGCTCATATTATTTCCATTCTAATCAACAAAGTGTACTTTTGCGAATGCGAAATTTATTCGTGTAACTCGTACCAACATTCTCACTACTTAACAACTTTTTAAATCTAAATATTATTCTTATAAAAATTATCTTGGGACGCGATAGAACAATTTCAGCGATGCCTCAGAATCACCGCTCGAGTGCGAAGAGTTAAAACCAATTTACGCCGCTTAACGATTGCAACATATTTGTCTTCCAAGGAGCCATAAACCTTCACTCCCGTAAACTTATTTCCGAATGCCAGTTTTTTGCGCGATTAATTCACGAAAGTTTGCAACGCGGTTCAGTAAATTTTAAAAGTTGCGTTCGAATGCTGCCGTGAGAATTTCAAAATATTCTCTATGTCGCTTAATAACTTGGCGCCAATTTAGTCGCGCCTTTACTCGATGGCTTCGAGATCAATCCTTGGACTCGTTGATAAAAATGATTCGCGCGTTCACGTTCTCGACGAGTATCGCGGCGAACGCGGGTTCACGTTTTCCCAAACTCGTTTCGCTGTACGGTCGTAGCACGGCCGCCTGGTTTGGCACGGATCATCTATCTCCGCAAGAAATGGAGGCAGAATAGGATGGGCGAAACTAAGCGAACGTCAGGTCCATCGGACATACCCCGAGGATGTTCGATAGTCCGATTGCGAAGCCGGTTCGGGACGTCGAACAAATAACGAGCACGTCCGCGAATACGTTTCCACTCGCGGATCATCCGCGGCAGATACCGCAGCCGCTCGATAACTACCTGCCAGATAACTACCTGCTAAAAACACCCATCGAACTCCCATTAATACGTGTGATTATTCGTTTAGTTCGTGCACCACTAATCAGAGTAATCTGCCAGCGAGAACTATAATATCCCGCAAAAACATTGCCGTTTTTCCTTCGAATTTAAAAAAA
The DNA here is from genome assembly GCF_028453695.1 of Augochlora pura. Classification (NCBI taxonomy): domain Eukaryota; kingdom Metazoa; phylum Arthropoda; class Insecta; order Hymenoptera; family Halictidae; genus Augochlora; species Augochlora pura. The sequence continues at coordinate 9,286,757 of NC_135781.1, read as the reverse complement.
AAGAAAAATTGGTATACTACCGTAGAAACTGTGACATTTAAATATGATATAAATGTCCTTTCAATTACGTTGACCAAGCAAAATTTATAATAATAATAGCAGTCGCTATAAAAATAAAATTTTATAATATCTACATTTTATAATATTTGTTCGATTTTATATTGTAAAGAGAACGTCAAAGACAATATATATTACTAACAATTCTTTGACAATTAAACGTATTTGTGTATAAAGAATATTCGATAGACCTTTTCAACTGAAATTCCACATCGTCGTTCTTGATGGAAACGAATACGTAAGTTTTTTAATCTAAGCCCGTGTTTTAGTAAAGCTACATAAAATCGAAGTAAAAACTTGTTACTTATTATAAGGCAATGTATTTCGGTCATTTTATTCTCAGCGGGTTTAGTGTTAATAAAGTAAATTCATAAGGTACTTTAAGATTCCCATATAAAATGTCCCGCCGTTTAATTTAGAATATTTCTCGAACTATTGACTTTCTTCCACATTAACACTTTATTACACCGAACGTTCTGAAAACAAGAACACGGAGGTCTGGAATATTTAAGGTTTGATTTATGGCGCGACATTAATGCCACGTGCAGTCGACGAACTTGTCTTTCTCTTTATTGCATTTTCTTGGCGTGACTTTATAGTAGAGTTTGAAATCGTTTAATTATAATTCTAAGATATTGAATAATATACGTATACGATCTTATAAAACGTAATGTTATTACATTATATAGATACCGTTATCAGTGTTCTTTTAAATAATAAACATTGATAAAGAAAGAAATAGTAAAATGTTTTACTACTTCTTCTAATCAATATATGGGCGTATAATAAATTCTTTATATTTACAATATTTTTTCGAGAAACAAACGCAATTTAAGTTTTTAAATAAAATGAATGCATCCAGGTTTCATTGTTCGAGAAATATTGCCACTATAGAGAATTTACATACGCCAGTATTTGTTATTTTCCATTCTATTCTAATATTTATTATTCAGAAGAAGAATGTTATCATTTGAATATAAAATAGCAAGCGTTGGTAAAAGAAACTTTGAAATTTATCTTTAAGTTCTTAAGAAATGTCAATTAAACTTCTGAAGTTTTTTCTAGCAGTAGGAACTCCCGAAGTCCACACAGTAATTGGCTCCCCTGTCCTGCAAGAATTTATCGAACACGTGAAGTGTAGAATAGAAAGTCGCTCTCGTGTCTATGCATGACTTATCGTTTCTCGTTATAAATACTGGCGTCCGCGTGTTCGTTGAATCGATACTCTCGATCTCCTCGAAAGCTAACACAAGTGCCGTATGAAAAAATTACGCTGCACCCGGTTCGATCCGTTTGCGCGCGGATTCGAGGCGCTGCGCGTACCTGTTCGCACTGTTGATCGGGTCCCCGCGCAACCAAGAAACTTTCCCGCGCGCCGCGAAGCCGCGCTCGAAAACGCGCAACATCGATCTCGCAACGAAACTTTCGTCGCCGCCGCTAGAGGTCCACAGTCGATACGGTGCTTTCTCGCGGCTACTCGAAGGGGCTTCGGTTTGTATATATACCGCTCGGATAGCAGTCCTTCCGTCGCAGCGTCTAGGGCAGGGTCTGCCGGTGCCTTACTGACGAGTCCCCACCGGCAGTTACCCGGGACGAAACGCGCGCGATCCGGTCCCCTTCAGCCGGATCCCCCCCCTTCTTATTATGTCCTCTCACGTGTCATCTTCTGAATTTAGCGTGTCGCTGTGGCTCCTTCTTTGCCGCGAGGAGAGAGTTATGTGTCGGCGTCGCCCCCGCTACTTCGCCGCCACGATAAGCGTTACACAGCTGCCGTTCGGAGACCACGTATAAGGCAAAGGGCCTGCTAGGTGAACAATTTCAGAGCCCTACTGATGAGTCCGATTTATACTTAGCAGGCTCGGGACGAAACGTGTGCGAAAGAACATAATTTTGCTTTTTTCAACATTTCTCTATTATTGCAATTATATTATATTATTTCTAATTATTCTCCCATATCTCAGGAAGTCCCATATATTTTTGCTTTTTCCATTTTTCAATTATTTCTTTATTAATTTCTTTCATCTCTCATATAACATAAAAATCGTGCTTTAATCCTGCCTTTTTGGAAACAATACAATAAAATATGTCTAAAATCCGCTTTTTGTTCTTCCATCTTCAAAATGTAATAAAAACGAAACTAAATCATTAATCGATACAGTTTTCTTACTAAATTGAAGATGACAGTCCAGACAGTAATAAATCCTTAACCACTTAATTGTCAACCCAATAATTACCGGTTCATGAAAAAGAATGACAACGATCCGGTAAGAGTCTCGATTCCTTTTACTCGGACCACGAAACGCTAAACATCGTTTACAAAATCTGCGTCAGTCCACCTCGGCCACCATAGGCAACGAGTAACAGGTAATTCCCGTAAAACACCTGGACAATGTTTCGCCGGCAGCTGCGATGGAAGCGCGTAAGATCATAGGCATCTCTCCGGGACACGCCGGGGTTACATTCTCTTATTGGCGCGATAATCGTCGTTCTGTACGACGTCGAGTTTACATATCCCTCGTGCGCACCTCGGGGGTTCACCTGTGCGACGACCTGTGTGCGCGCCCGCGATCCGCGCGCGCGGGTTTCACGGTTAAAGAAAACACAGCGCGCCGTTCGGAACGAGCATCTCCGGTAGTTCCCGCGGTGCGATGGAACCGCGACGAAGATCCCACGCGAATCGTTGAAAATCGATAAAGAAAGCGATCGTTACAAGAAGCAGGATAATTAGCGGTGTAACGAACGACGACGTTTATTATCGCGCGAGCGCGCACCGACGTACGTCCCCTGTCCATATTTAGTTGTGCCACGCGCATTCTCCATGCCACCGATAGGGCGAAACCAGTTTTTCCAGCCAGGCCTGCCGCGATAGCCGCTTCCGAACCCTAATGAGAAAGTCTCTCCGGCCGATATCGATAAGATATTCCCCCTATTCGTTATGCGTGCGCCGATCCACCCTTGCCTCTCCACCTATCGGTTCCACGATCCCGATTCCCCTGTTCTAATCCCGTGGGAAGCGAATCAACCCGGTCTCTGCGATCAGCGAAACAGAGAGCAGCGCGTGTCCGACGCGCGGGTAAAACGTGAAAACTCGCGATCGGAGAGCGGACCGAGCGTGACGGTACCGAACGTAAAAACTCGAACTCCATTATACGCTGTCCGTGGATATTCGAGTTTGGCTCACGGGCGGCTACCCCCCACCCCACCCCTACCGATAGTGCTGCCGGCCATCTCCTTTCGTCATAAAACACTTTAAACGGAAAACATTGTACAATTTTTTCGTGGGCGAGCAGCCGGTTGACCGACCGGAAATTTATTGGTAGCCGACGCCTCTGGCTCGTCTTCTCTCAGCCAGTTTCATAGAGTTGTTTCGAAACAGTGCCAGCCAGTTCCGCACCTCCCGACTCTGCCTCTCGAGTTCGTTTGCCAAACGGCCGCGAAGATGCATTTTTATCGATCGGAAAAATTGCGACAAAGACGCATACGCTGGTCGATTTTTCGAAAGTATTGAACAGGAAGCGGTGATGCTCGAAACGTGTCTTTATTAACGAACAATTTATGTACCTCTTAATGTTGTTAAATAATGATATCGTATCTGTGGGTTTTATGCAATTACAATAAAAGTGAGTAGTTCAAATGTAAAATAGGAAGAACATTTAGACAATGCCAACTGATTAAGATTGTTAAGAAAGAGATGTCTGCGTAGTTCCTGCATATTAATGAAGACAATTTTCATTCGGACGTTACCATCTACTCTTAATGTATTTTCTCGTATCATTTGCATTGTATAAGGTATCCTCGTTAAGAGAATAACACGTGCAATAATTGACTTTATTTATAGCTTTGAACCCATTAAACTAAGCAAATCGCAAAATACCGCAGCCACAACAGAGCTCTGTTTATCTAAACTCCATTTATGCGAACGAAATTTTCGTGAATGCCCGGTTTTATGAACCCGGGCTCTCCCGGAATCCAATTATCTGACGTGAACTCCAGTTACTTGAACGCAAAGTTGCAAGTGTTAGGGTCAGTTAGTCGACTCCAATATGAACCACCTAGTTACATAAACTGCTTGTTCCCCGACAAGTTCACATAAATGGAGTTTTACGGTATCTGTGGAGCCTCCAATTGCAGTAAGAAATACTGAGTCATATGCAATAAGAAACACCACATTCTACCACATTTCAAAGAAGTTGCGTAGTAATACTGGTTACGGTATCGGATGTGCTAAATGATAAATTTAACTTGTTGCTAAAATAATTTATTGGCTATTGTAATACGTAAAGCATTTTCAATTTTCTGAACAATTTTGAACATGTCACTTTGCTGTAAAGAATAGTTAATTTCAGATTTTAAATGCTTTAGAATAGTTTAAATTATTTCTCTTGTAAGTGGAATAAACAAAGCGATACTTAACGATTGTAGCTATTAGACGGTCATCGATCAAGTCATACAGCTATTGTCAAAGTACAAAGTCATTCTAATTCTGATTTTTAACCAGTTAACTGTTGCAATCTCTTTGAAAAAGATTTAAGTTGTAATTACTTCTATATATGTTCTTATTTCTTCTGTTCAAATATCACACTTCTATACGATGTATATTTTAATAAAGAATATTAGAGTATAAACTTTTTTTAATTGCTAGCTGTCTTTATCGAGTATACTCATCACGAAAAAATGGCAACATTTTCATTGGCAGTCAGAAACTGCTGACTAGTTAAACGAAACTGTTTACCCCAAAATTTCGCACAGGAAAATTTGTAGTATCTGCAATTGTAAAAGAACATATAAAACGTCAATGATTTATGATTTAACTATTCAGTTTTAAATGAAACTGTTTAAATATAGAAGTTTCTCAATTATATTCTCCAACAATAATTTAACTTGCAACCATCCGCTCTACTGTGAAAGATCATAGGGACTCGCGTAAACTCGTTTGTTTGATGTTATCGCGTGTACGCGAAGAAGCAAACGTCGGATGAATTCGCTCGGAGACAGGGCTAGGGTGTTCCGTTCGCCGGGCACCTTGAAATTAGACGAGATGCTGAGGATCCGCCGGGCCAGCTACCCTCCTTCACCGATCTATTTTCGCCCCCTTTGTCGGGACTTGTCCGATAAAATCTCGACGAACGAGATCCTCTATCGGCCCGTGTTTCCTTTGATCCGGTCGGATGTCTTTTACGGTAACTCGCCGGAAAATGGGATGCGTTTCCGGCGCGGTACCCGGCCGCCGCCCGACACCAGCCCGACACCAGCCAGCGCGCCGCGTTACATGCATTTTTATCATGCCAATCGCGTGAACGCGCGAACGCTTTGTCGCCCGGCTTTCTCCCAGGCCGACGGGCTCCGGAATAAGTGCGGCCACAGTTGAGAGCATCCTCATTACGGTCACGCCGCATTATATTCGAGGGAGACATCGGGAACAGGGAATTCTCACGTGGACCCACGGAGATACCGCTTTGCTAGGCGTCGCAGTTCTGCGACTGACTTCTCGCGAATATTTGGATAGATTCCAAATATGTTTTCACGTTGTCCACGATTCTTTGAGACCGCTGAATACATATTTATTTACCTTTTGTTCTTCGCAATTGATTCGGGAAAGTTTCAATTTGTCTTCTTCAGATAATTAACTCTTCTTAAATAACCCAAAACTTGATGTTCATCGTATATTTATCTAAATATTATATTCTATATTTATGTAAACATTATACACTAACATGCCTGTTATATGTGGATGTTTCAATACTTTATTAATTATCAGTTTTTTAAATTGTAAGAGCCACAAAAAATAATAGATTAATACTAAACAAATTGTTGGCAGATGCATGTACGTAGATATGGTACGAAATAAAACAATCGATAACTTCTCACAATTCTGCTCGCACCGTTTCATCAAACGCATGCCTTGTATCTCGTAGCTCAAGAAGCTGAAATTGAAGCTGACTATAGATACGTTTGTCTTCTCCTCCAGACAAGTGTGAATATTGAACGAATACGTATAATTGAAATGGAAATCTGAACCAACTTAAAGTAACTTCTGGAATGGAAGGAAAAGTGTTGAAGATTATATTAACTAATGTCAACAAATTCGATCAGGATGTTCCAAATGGTTCCATTTGTTACCATCGTAGTATACGTTAAGAGGAATCGGCAAAAGTACAGTGTTACAGAAATGAATATAATCTTATCGACTATGATGGAGACTATTGATAGACAAATATTTCATTTCGTAACTCGGAAGATGATCCGATTCTTTTCCGATACTCTTGAGAGGCGTTATTGGATCAGAAATAGTTCCACGATTAAATTACTAATTTCGCTTGGATATTTCATCTCCATATTCGAGTTTTGATCGAAGAAGAGGATGACAACGTGGAGAAAAAAATTAAGAAATTCTATCTCGGTAATTGATTCAGGATGGCTGATAAGCCTAGAGGCAGCAGAGGACCCAGTGGAGCGGCTGAGGCTTGGAAGCTTAAGCTGCAATGGCAATATTTAGCCAGAAGGGTTGTTGGTACATGCGGCCCCTACATCGATAGAGATTTCATCTCATTGCCGCCTCTCTGATGCATACGCATCACGCTAAGGTCTTTAACCTAACAAAAATGTTCTTTTAATCACACGATGCTATTCCCAAGCAGGGTAAAATTATACAAAATAATCAGAGTTCTTGCATACATTTTAAAAACATTTCGGAATTTATTTTTTCATTTTATACAGGCGAGTTTTCTGCGTCATTGTTTTAATTCCTAATTCGAAATTCAAGAGGACAATTGGCAATATCAGTGGCAATATCAAGTTTCACTTTCAATATTTCAAAATTCAAAATTCCTTCAATATTCAAAAATTACGACTATTGTGAAAAAAAATTGACAATCATCTTAAAAACCATGCAACCCAATTGTTCACTTACTAAACAATATCAAATAGTATTTATTTACGGTTCAATTTGTTCGACGAACAATCCGAGATTTCCTTCTCCATTGCATACCGTCGAGCAACAGACCGCCGCTTTTTCATTTCCGCGTTCACTGTAAAAGGGAATCTGGTAGGCGATAAAAAAAAATTCGCAGTTCAAGCGAACCGGCGAAGAAAACCGGAGTCAAGTTACCCGGATAGCACGATCTCGCGGGCGCGCCAAGGAAAGACGCGCGACTTTACAAGCATAACAAGTGAACTTGAAAGCATTCCCCGGACGTTAAATCCGCGACACACCGATCCATCCCATCTCGCGCGAATTCGGTCACGAAATGCCGCGCGATCGAACGGATTCGAGCGCGTTCTTATTATTCATAGCGGCACATTCGGAGCAGTCACCCGGCGTGCGAGGGAACGCGTGAAATTTTCACACCATTCCCGGGCTGCGGCCCATTCTCCTCTATCCGCGCGTTTCCTCCTCCTATATCCGATTCTATTCCGCACGCCGGATGCTACGGGGCGGGGGGAAACAACGCCAGATATCATTCGCCTTATTTTAGTCTCGACTACCTGCTATGAATTTCCACGCGAATGATCTCCCCGTCGTCGCTCTCCGCCCCGCCTTCATCCTCTCTCGGTCTAATGCGCGGAGTTGTCCAATTCGATTCAGCCAACGTCGCGAGATTGCACTCACCTATAAAACAATGGTTCGGCCAATGACGGTGCCGATCAAGTTTTGCTTCGACATCGCGTTGCTGAAAAGTTTTTACTCCTGCGGCAAGATAAGAGGTTTATTGATCCTACTACATCGTTTCAAGACGCATTCATGTCTTTAACACTGTTAATGTTAATACTTATTTTCGAATCATAGATTTTATAGTTATATTTTATTGATAATATTTTACCGCCCGGATGGTGATCCAATAGCAATTTTCAGTTCGTGGCAAACACCTTTCGGTGGGACTTGGTCCCCGCTGTCGAGGGCGACGATACCCCTTTCTTAGCTAATCGTGGGACTGTCCAAAAGTAACGACGCGTTGTTGGTTGAAAACAGTAACAAAGATTGTCTATAGATTACATAAAGATTTTAATGGCACAGAATAAGCATCAAACGATCAGCACATAACAGCAATGCGCGCGATCGAGAGAGCAAGGATAGCTATACTTCAATCTCTTTTTTCTCATGTCCCCCCCTCTGCTGGGACGCTTGCCCGTGGCTTTGCCCTTAGCCAGAAGCTTTGTTCTCACCCGCCGCGAGGCATATTAAACAGCTCTGGCGTGGATCGAAATACTCGAACTCTACAGATAATGAATTAATTTTAAGGCCACTTATTGCAATTAATCTTACAGTTACATATAACTGTTATCAATAAAGTAGACTTATTGATCGATAAAAAATCGTATCTTTTTATTATTTTCATTGTAAATACACATTTATTTGAACCGCAAATTTACATTTATTTTCATCGTAAATATACATTTATTCCGATTCAGACATATTGAACCAATGCAATTCGAAAATATTTACCACCAATTAGACTCGATAATACAATATTGAACATTATGATTCACTGACATGCATCATATAAATTATTCCGCTCGTGCGTAAAGGTACAAAGATACGAACAATTTCGAGAATCTAGAATGCGCCCCCGTCTTATCTGAATAAACATTCAACCCCTATAACGGGCACTTGAAGTTTCCATCCCTCGTTCTCATATCGTATGTATAAGGACGTCCATCACATATGCGTACTTCCCACATCTCTTGCCGAAAGAAAATAATAAGTTATATTCGAGAAAACTTTTCGTATTTCCGACCGGTTCACCCTAAAGGAATCGTTTCCATCTCAAAATAAATTAGATCTTCTTTAACTTTCCTGTTCACGGGAATTGTTTTACAAATATTTCTATTTGAATGCTCCCTACAATGGGGATGGCGGATAGGAAACATAATTCAGTTTAGTATTATTTTTGACAGTTGTCGATTTTTTCTCTACACGACTGTCGTTGTGTGAGGTTAGATATCCACCATAACTTAATGGTTGATTTGGAGAAAATATGATTCATATTTCATACTTTTATGTATGAAATAATAAAATCATTTTCATCAAAATTACGTTACAGAAGAACGATCATTTTTAGAATGGCGGAGTACATCAAATCGACACCTAAGACTAATATGTCAAATTGACTCCGTATCTCTGAGATATTATTAACTTGACGGCATATTGACTAGATATCAATAATGCTCGCTTGATGTTATCCGTATAGTTCATGGTTCCGCTATTGATGTGAAGACAGTTTGATGCCAAGTCACTATTATTGATAGGTAGTCTATTTGACATCTGATCATAATTATTGATACGAAGTCAATTTGACGTCGCGTTGTCGCCAGCGATATTAGAACAGTGGTACACCGCTTGAAGGTTAAGCAAAAGGATCACCCGCCAGAAAACTTTCAAACTCTAATTGGTAGAACTCCAGAAGTGTAGATAGTTCCGACCGAAGGAAACAGGGTGCAATTTCAGTGCACGAAGACTATACATTTTCGGTCCGAGTTTCTAGTGTCTCGGATCGCGACGAGCTCGCCATCGCAAAGGAAGATCGCTTGACTGAAACAACATGCATTCTTCGGGTCGTAGTCATCCGAAAACCGTTGGAAACAGTCACCCCAATCTGTTCTACCTCGGCGCAACGCATACATCTTCGACGGTGGCCGTTCGAAAATCTCTTTCGTGGGACGACAATCGTTCTCCCTATCCTCCGAAGTTCACCGTTCTTCCGCACGACACCCTGCGAATTCCAGTGTCTTTTACGATTCACCGTGGTGCTTTCGCGCCATTGTCTAAAAGCCGTCCGTTCGATCGCCTAGGTTCCGTTCCTGCGGACCCTTCGTCGGTCGACACGCACTAGAGACGGCAAAGAGGGACCGCTCTCTGTACAATTTCGCCGGGCCGAACGCGATTTCTCGCTCGTTACAGGCGTGATCCATTTGCACCATGGTGTTTCGATGACACTCGATGAGCGGTGAAGCCTTCTTCGCATGCGGCTGTCCTGCGTCTGCGGGGTACACTGAAAAGGCTTCGAGGAGGAATTCCGTGCGCGCGATTGGGTCGTCGGCGAGGGTCGATTTTTCGGGGCGAGGATGCGGTTTGATCGCGGACGAGGCTTCGAGTGATTGCGCTCTAATGAATTTACCGAAAATTCATCTCATAGACACGATGCCGCGAGAATGGGAACACTAATTGCGCCGCAATGGAAAGCTATAATTACTGAACAAATTATAGAGAGCGCAAGAACAGAGCAAACTTTGCGAGTTATAATTAAATGCTACTTGTTAGGAGCTACAGATTATTGCTACCGATTGTTTCATGCTAGTCGGCAGTCTCATTAAGATCCTACGATTTCCAGCGTTTGCTTATAGCTACAAAGACGTTAATAATAGTGGTCGAGTAGATCTTTCGAATAGTCGATCTTGCGAATAGCCACTATTTAGGAGCAAACAGGTAGAGGCAAACTGGTTCGAATTTTCTACGTGTAAGTGTTTAAGGCTGGCTCGTCCCAGAGGAGGCCAATTAAAGATAAATTGGCCGCGTTATTACCCCACACGTAGCGCAAGCGGATGACCACTTTTTCATGGACGACAAGGGTTGCTAGTTCCCCTTAAGGAAACCAGAATGCTAATCCCAGAATCGGTCGCATGCGACCTTGTACATGTCCGATCATTGATCTCTAACGCGATGCTCTTATAGAACGAACTTTCTTTGTCAGGTGGAAATTTCCACTTGACTAGAGCTGTTTTTCTATAAAGTAATTTTCTCAACGAGATATTTCTTGATCCTCAATCTAGTGATCACTTTAAGTGATAAATGATTACATATTTACGTAATAATTATTCTCGGAGTTGTTAAGTTGTTAGTAGACTGTGATGTCGTTTAAATGATATTTCTTATCAATCATATTTTTCTAATATTTTGTATAATAGTCGACTAAATTTATTTCTTCATCAATCATTCTTTGAAGCACATCATTCCCATAAAATTTAATTTACATGGTTTATCAACTTCGCGCAATAATTCGACTTTATTTTGATAACTATTGGTGAATCATATGAAGATTATGTTACAGGATTATTTCACAATGTACGTATCAATTTTACAAGTCTTGTATATCGAGCGAGAAGTGTATTTCGCAGATTCTGTAGCATCTGTCAAAGCGTCATTCAATAGGCGAAAATCAATGGAGAAAAAATAAAGCTTTTTCACATGACGCATTGTTTCGCGAGACAATCGAGATTGAAAATTTGTCAGCTCCGCAAACATTAGTGTTTAAAAGAATAGAGCCGGTGAGTCGTAAACAGACAGATCAATCAATATCTATTCAACGGCACCTGCCATCAGTGGGTGAATTTTTCACTCAATTTATTCACTTAAACCAGTCCACGGAATTATCTTCGCCAGTACCAATACTACACGATCGTACATGTGCGTATGTATGCATACATACAAATAAAAGCTTATAGTCCTCAGAGAAAAATAACTTTCACAAATTACGAACATTATCAAGATTATATGTACATTTTACTCCAAACGTTGCAATATCTTGTAAATATATTTCAAGTGTTTTAAAGATTTTCGGAAAAGGCGTCTTTCATGCGTCTTGTTTCAGACGTTAAAACGACGTCTTATTGGAGACGTCTCTTTAAAAATCTCTTTAAAACGTCTTGCATCAGTCATCGTTTCAACGTCTGAAATAAGACGTCTTAAAGACATTTATTTTAAGTCGCAATACATTCAGACCTAAAATGGGTGTCTTGAAGACATCCTGTGCTATCTAGGATAAGTATGCATGTAATAAAATACAAAATACCCCGTTTATTTTCCCCGCCACTTGATTCTTCGATTCATGATCTAGTTATTTAAGAAAAATATTCCCAACGCAAACAAATTCTCTTCCGCAAAAGATTAATAAAAGCGAAATTACATAGAGAATAACGGAAGCCAATCAAGTGTTCTATTAAGTGTACACCCAATATATTCTATTACTATCTATAGCTCCTTCGGTTATAGTGATCGTCTCGGTAGGTATCGATGCAAGGATATTGCATATTTGCCTGGCAGTATCCTGTCCGATGCCGCCACGGGCCAATTAAAAATGTCCCAGTCTAAGCGAGCCTGTCCATCGATTAATCGAAGCGTGGCGGGCCGGTCAAGACGAACAGGCGGCGCGGTGTAACAATGGACTGAAAACAATTATCAAGTCACGCGACCGAGGACGAGACGAGACTATCCCACCGATCCGGCCGGACGATCGTAATTATCTGTCGCGGCAATTAATAGGTGGATCGAGCGAGTTGTGCGGCGTACGAGTAAACGGGCCAAAAGTAAATATAATTACAGTTCCGTTATTTCTGCAGAATGGAGTCGCGCTGCGTTGCAGGCGACACGGGTCGCAACGGTGTAGATATAGATAGAAACAGGGGGAGGAGAGAGAGGGAGAGAGAGAAAGAGATAGGGGAGAGGGAGAGGGATAGAGGGAAAGAGAGAGGGATAGAGGGATGGTCCTCGAAAATTATGAGCCCGCGCGTTTCCCGTAACCACCTTTCCACCCCGTCACTTCTCACCCCAGGGTACCGTTCTTCATTTGGTCCGCTGGCGCACGGTGCATTCATGCGTCCCGCTGCTGCAACTACAACACAATCCAGGCTGGAGTCCGCGTAGCCCGCACGCCGTTTCGGTATTGTGGACCTCCGCTCCACTCTCCGCGAATTTTTTCACCCCCGTTTTTTGTTTCACCTAACCCCTTTCGTCACGCCGTAGACGTTTACACGCCCTCCGAGTATATTTAACCCTTGACTGTGTAATTGCACCCCCTAAGAGAACGAAACGCCATCGAGCTTTCATCTTGATAGAAGTGTACTCACGACCGAGCGCACGCGCGCGCGCGTGAGAGAGAAAGAGAGAGAGAGAGAGAGGGAAGGGGGCGATGAGGCATGCTCCTCATCTCGTTTGTTGAAGATTTCATGGGGCACGGGCGGCTATTAATCGCAGGATTACGACGGAGACAAAAATCGACGGATCCGGTCTCTCGTTGTTAATCCCCGCGCTACTTACCCTGAACTTTCTACCCCTCCTTTTGAAACCCTTTTTTTTTCGTCCCGTATACGCACGTTTACGCGTTCCTTCGGCTATCTTCAATCTCTTAAGTGTGTAATTATGCTCTCCGCCGGGACGGGAGATCGAATACACGTCTCTGATAAGAACGAGAACTTTTGAAGGAGTCCGCCTGTCGAGTCGACAGGAATGTGTATCGCGATACGGGCGCCATATTGAGAAAGTAAACAAGAGCGATATTTGACCAGCCCCGGGTAGCTTGTTGATTGATCAAGATTACTCGAAAAGATATGAACAGTGGAAAATTGGTTTTTGTACTTTCTATGGTGGACGGAATTCGAGCTTCCGAGCTTCACAATTTTTACCACTTAATTTCGAAGTTTGTTCCGTCGCGGAATATTGTTCCGTGCAGATTTCTCCGTGGCCTAGATTTATTAACACGCCCTATAAAATAATAGTATAAAAGAACATGTAACATTATACCTCGCAGGCCACAGGGCAGCTTAATTTACTGAACAGGTCTTGATAAATCTATTTATTGTTAAGTTTGATCAAGAGAATCGTGTCAGGAATGGCAAGCAAACTGTCAGAGAAGAAAGAAAGGATTAAAAGATTAATCGGATGGAAACGATGATAAGATCGGAGCTCATCAGGTGGGAGTAGAAATTAAGTCAGCGACTAGTCTGTGACAAGTCTGCTCGTTAGAAGGAACTTGAGGCGAGTGCCCGGGGCCCGCGAATATTTTCGCGATTCGAAGGGCGAGTCGAGACGATGGCGTGTTAACGAAGTTTACAGCGTTGCACGGCACTGTTATCGCGGACTCGTTACAAGGGAATTAAAACCACGAGATAAACGAGTCACCCACACGTACACGCTCTCCATAATGTATCTTCGTCAGATGGTTTTCTTCGTAGCACCGCTCCACTCGGCTCGCGTAATGCCGCGCTGTTAAAGCACTCGCCTTCAAAAGCGTTGTTGAATTCCGCTGGAACCAATCGAAATCGCTCCTCTCGTTTCACGGAAGAATTCAACGGCCCCAAGCCTAATGCAATTCAGTTCGCTCCGCTTCTCCTGGGATCATTACTGTGTCGCGGCAGGAATCATTTTACAGTGTTTTCTTGATTCGTGCGTTAACCTGTCTGCCGGTTTCCGTTCACGTGATTGACCGTTTCCTATCCGTGTATATTATTCGCGATCACGTCCCGCGAGTCACATTGTCGAACGGTCATCCGAGAGAAAAATACGAGCTTCCGTTAAACGCCGTTCGCACTGCACACGCACCCGCCATCAGAACGGACGCGCCATCAACCCCGCCGCGATTCCAGATAGAGACGTAATCAGCGATCTGGGCGAGCCATTAAACCGAGAGCAGCAAAAATCGAAGTTTTCCTCGTAGATTGGCACAAGATAGAACACACGGTTTAATAGACTGCTGTTCCGAGCGCCTTTTGTTTAGCGAAACAGCGGCTGCGTTTATTGCATTGTCTGATCAACGCAATGCAGGTGGAATACCTTGATATTAAAACACAGAGTTTAATAGTCTATTCCAGAGATTAAATTGACCTCTCAACAACAGTATACGAACGAAATACAAACCTTGATATAAATTTTATAAAATTCACATTACTTTATTATCGTATAAATGTATTACTAAATAATTGTAAGGTATTATTCGTTATTATATGGTATTATTGAAATAAATTGTTATGAACACAACTAGGTTTTCTTGTAATGCATGATATGCGTATAACATTTTACAAGCATATGTGGATTTTCTGTTTGATATATGCTCACGTTTCGTGACGATATTCAAGACGATGTAACATAAATCTTTTCCTTGTTGAGCATACTTTTCAGCACAAGATACTTCGTTCGCAACAATGTTTAATGTTTTATATAATAAAACGTAATGTTCGTGTGAACAAGACGAATGCTGACCGCATTATGATACCATCTCTTGCAAGGAATAGACAAGAAATTACCCTCTCTTCCTCTCTCTCTCTCTCTCTCTCTCTCTCTCTGCCTCTACCTCTGCCCGACAACCATACTCACTCCCACAACGTTACTTACACTTGAGTATAACAGAATGCAGGAGTGCTCACTTAGTATTCACATATTCGAGCCCGCACTGCAAACATAATCCAAGGAGGTAGTTGTTCCGAGGAAATGTACTTTACAAATGAAGCAAGCAATCTGGAACACGGTATTATTCGTCTACTGTTAGAACAATGTTTTTTTTTAATTGCTCTTAAAATTCACATTCCGTTTACACAAAGAAATGTAAAGTTCCATCAGGAAAGCTTCACCTGGAAATCTCGGTAAACATTAGCAGTCATTGTAGAATAACCACCTCGAAACTGGGTAAGGTTCATTTGCAACATTTTTTTGACGCGAACTATAGCTTGGAAAATAATTGAATGCGTTACTTCAAATGGGACACCCGGTATAGTGTCCTTAACCGTCTTTTCGACATCACCGCGTCCGAGGCAGAGCCCGATTAGACGGCCTTACTGATGAATGCTCTAGCGAGACCAAAACGAAACACTCATTTCATTTCCGTCACTCTTCCACCATTCACAGCGTCGCCGTAGATCAAAGGTTTAAAGCTTAATTGAAGGGTACTTTAATTAAAAGTTTCATAAATGATATACACAGTGACAATCTAACACGGACACTTTGGAACAAAAGAGAGATTACATTTATTATAAAATGTAGAGACTAGTCTTTGAACATTAATCTAAATAACAAAACGACGAATAAAATAATATTGTTATTCTTTGTATATTTATGCGTTGTTGTGCACAACTTATAAAAATTATTAAAGGATGGGATAAATGTCTATGTAGCTCGTATATCTTGTAATCAATGTTGACAACTTTTACTTTTCATAAAGATCACAGTTTAGTTGTCACTACTTTATTATTTCACTTCGTTATTACAATAATTTTATATATACTGTAATATACAGTTACAACCTCCAATGAAAATTGTTTTTCTTCAACGCATAATCTATGTAATTCACATTCGTTCAGAGTAATTTTGTATCATTTTCATTGCAGAATCGTCGGCATAATGCTACGATTATACATTAAAAATATTATCTTTGGTATATATTGATTTACTGGTAGCGCAGTATAACAATTTCGATGAATTCGCGCACGTTAAGCTGTAACAGAATTGAAACATTAATCGATCGGAACTATAATATTCGTGGGAATTTCAGAGGAACATTGACGATCGGAGGGGGGACTATTTCGTGCGTATCAGTCCGCTATGTAGGTCATCGAAGAACTCCGGTAATATTTAAAACATCTGTCGTGCAGAGGGAGGAGAATTCGCGCAATTTCTGGCCGAATTGCACGGTGCCCGATCGAAGACGTACCAATAATAATGCCCGGGCCGCCTATATTCGTGCCGCAACTTTGAAATCCACGTCCGCCGTCGCGAAAGCCGCTCTCGCCGGAATTTATACGCGCCTTTTTTCGCTCCCTATTATAAGTCCTTGACGTGAAAGCGGGACATTATTGCCGGCGGCAAGACGAAAGCCGTCCACTCGCCGTTGGAGGACGTCGGGATTTCACCGTTGACTAAACGTCGCGATATTTCATCGCATTCTTCGTGTCTCCGCCATAATGGTCGTCCCAGTATCAATGGAATGGCCGGACGATTTTCCTGATTAACGGACGACGATACGTTTCTGAACTTGGTCCAGAGGAAACTTACTTTCAAAGGGGCCGGCGGCGGCGGCGGCTTCGGTCTCTCCCTACTACCACTGATTCACGGTCCTGCGTCGCTTTCCTCGCTATTTCTTCTGGGCCGGGGACGTGACTTTTCACGTCCCAACAATGGTGCAAGCTGTGTTTCCGCAGTGGCGCGTGATCTGAAATCGTACGCGGCCCTTCGAACCCGGCCGCCCCGTTCCGAGGACTCAACGCCACGTACCGGCCAGCACTAATTCGTCCGAAGAACTTTCCGCGAATGAAACTTGTAAATGTTGCCACAGCTATGCGGTTCTTCCGCGCGATACCTTTTTCCCTTCAATTCCCCCGCTCCTTTCTCCTTTCTTCTTCCATTTCCTCGTCACGTCTCTCCTATTCTCGTTCCGGCGTACCTCTTCCTTCCGTGACACCGGATGTTGGCACTTGTTGCAGAAATTACGAGTTAATCCGATAATTAGTCGCCCAGGACCTTGCACTTCCGTCCTTTTCACCCCCTCTCTCCTCTCTTTCCTTTTGGCTGAGGCATGAGCCACCTACGCGCCCAGGTCGCCCCAGTTTCCTCCTGGTCCCGGACGTTATCGCGGTTCCGAAGCGACGCTTTCATTTTTCAAAGTTTTAACGACGCAATCTTGCGGTAAGCCATACGCGTGCAAGCGGCTACCTTACCGTCGCTGTTGGTTACCGGTTTCGAGGATTTCGCGAATCGTGCCAGCTCGGAAATGGCGTTAAGACCGTGCCCTTGTTTCCGGCGCCTTTCCCGAGGAAATGATTTCCTTGGTTTATCGGGTCAGCCTCTTTCCCGGGGTCGCCGTTCCTGTAATCGAGTTAATAATTGCGCTGGCTCCGTACGAAAACGGGCCGCGTGTTCGGCGTCTCATTATGAAACAACCGCTGCAGAGTTAGACGTACGCGTTAATCCAACGGCGTGCATTGACGAGCCTCATTCGTCATGGAGATTTCTGCTAGCAATCTTATTCCATTCTTTTCAAGAGCATATTCTAATGTAAATTGTATTTTTGTTTAACCTTCTTTATTTTATTTTTACGAAATACTTTGTTAATACTTTTTGAAGTCACATTTACAAGGTTTATTTATAATGTATATTTCAATAACATGTAACAAATTAAGATTAACTTTTTGTCGTCAATATTTGGCATGTCGAGTGTTGTAACGTCAACCATATATAGGTGACACTAATTTTTTATTAGTTTCCAAAATTGATTTTTATTGTCAACTATGTATTTGAACAAATTGAATTTTAGAAGCGAGTTTGGGGATATTTTTGAAGTTGATTTTTGACACTTGACGTATTGACCGTTTGAATAATTGTAAGCACACGATAAATAGAAATTTCCTTTTTCTGATAAGGAATCATTAGTTACGTGTTAACTCAGAAGTTTAAATCAATTTTTATACTTATATCCGCTTCAGGGACAAAAAAGAATTGACATCATTTAATCCAACGTGATGAATGCTTTCGTACACGAATAGAAAATACAACATGGTTTCCCTTTTAAAAAATTGATATGGTTTAAAACTGTTCTTTGTAAATTTATTATAACCTGCTCGACGATCGTATGACTCTTTAAAATATATTGTTTAAAACCTACATAACTGAAACATGCCCAACATTTCTAAATGGTTCTGAAAGAAGTAATATTTGATTAAAAAGCTCTTTAGCTCTTTAATCGTACAAAAATCGTTCTCTTTAACTCTTTAATCACATGACATCACGCTCTAACTTATCTGCGATACAATATCGTGAGTACAGAACGTTTTACAACATGCAAATAATGGCATTTTATTCGTTCCATTTCCTCATTGAATTTATAATTTAACACAAAATTTATCCGTACTACATATTATGTGAAATAGAATTTTAGTATTTCATAGTTGCATATAACGTTTCACAATACCGGCTCAACGTCTCAGAAATTGTCGCACGTAATTGACAATATATTTCAGCAATTGATTACCTTTACGTCTCGGCATTAATATGCCCAATTACGGTCACATTTCCCCGGCCGCTTTACCGAGACGTAACGACGCTCCATATTTCTCCATATTGCTCCATTCCTGTCGAAGTGCGTTTTATAACCGTCAGACCCAAACTCCTTTTTACGGTGCCGCTAACGTTTACTGCCTCGCTACAACGTTATCACCGATAATAACGACTGACCGGTCCCCAGGCTTTAGATCTCGAATCGTTTAATGTCGGAATAAGAGTTTATGTTCGCACAAAGTCGGGCATAAAGAACTGGCCGTTGAATCCAGCTCGAAATCCCGGTCAATCCAAGCCAATCGCATTTTCATTGCATATATCTCGTTTCTCCTGTTTTGTCCGGAGAACAATCGCTGTGAGAACAGAGAAAGAGAGAGAGAGAGAGAGAGAGGGAGGGAGGACGAGGAAGGGTAGTCCGAGAGTCGGGTATAGGTGGTCCGCCATTCCGGAACCGTATCCCAGGGTCGACGAATGGGGGTCAGATTTTTCGTCGAAGACTCGTTCCGTTGCCATCGATCCCCCGAGTTCGAACAATCGACGCAATTTACCCCGTATCCGATTGAATCGCAACCTCGGCCGAATAGTTGCAGAAGCGGTTTACCTTAATCAAGATCCGCGATTGCCTATTACCGCACAAAGAGGGGCTGATATTATTGGCATTATCAGGCTGAAATTGTGACACGCTGCCACGACGGCGGGGCGACGCGCGCGCGCGCGCGGGGGGGAACGGCGGGGGGCTCGACAGGCGGGGGCGAACCGCCGCAGGCTTCTTCGGTCCCCGCGATCCCGGGATTTCGAGATCGACGCCGGCAACCACGGTTATATCGGCCTCTCCTTCCGGCGGAATTGGATCGTTCCGTTGCAGTCGGGATGCGGCAGTTCGGCCGGATGAAACGAGTTGCCTCGTTCGACCGAGCCGCAATTCCGGTCGGCCCGTTTTTTAATTACGACCTCGTTCCTTATCGTCGCGCGAAACTTGAAAACTTGGCCCCGCCGGAATTTTTCAACGAACGTGCCACGGTAATCGAATCAATCTCCAAGCCACCCCTCTCGGTCGCGCTTCGACGGAAATAATTGATTCTCGATCCAGAGAACCGACGTTTCGTGCGCGGTCTGGAAATTGAACATCCCAGAAATCTGAGATACTTCGCTCTCGGTTATTTCCATGGTATTTGGAGAGCTTCCCGTCGCATCTCCTCCCGCCACCACGGTCCGGATTGTTAAAGATCCCTTTGCAAATTAGAAGATGATATTTGTAGACTATTAAGCTCGGGGAGTTTCAGGTAGCCCGATCCTGAAACGAATCTTGAACGATCCGCGTCGCGAGAGTTAGAATTTATTTGTAGATAAACTCGATTCACGCTTCGCGGATTATTAAGCCGGGAATAGTTTGTTTCTGAAACCGGTGCCGCTGTACGAAATTGCCACTATTATACCGGCAGTAACGCAATGCCACCGTGACGTCATATCGGCGGATGAAAGCGTCGATATATTTTTGTCTTTGCATATTTAGAGACTCTTGTCACCGTGGTCATCAGTTACGCTGTTTCGGTACCATCGGTTACTGTATCATATCGGTAAATGTTTCGGTATTTTTACCGGACGTCGCATGCCGGTATTAAAATTGATTTTTCGAATAGCGGTTACGTCACGACAATATGGAAACAAATACCGGTATAAAACCTAAACCTCAAAATTCGGTTTTGTTTCTCTGGTTTGCTTTCCAGCGGCGGACGCGGGAATCGAAATCTCACGCTCCGTCTGCGTTGTAGTTATTCCGAATTCGTTGAAATGACGAACGGTCGTGCCTGGTCCTTTTATCATGCTCTGTTGAAAGTGGAGAACTGTCAATGGTCTGAAAACTCTACTATCTCATTGTGTAATTTAACCCTCTTAGTACCGAACAACGATATACCGTCGTTGGCTATTGTTAAAAAGTTAGTTTTCTTAATATTTCTATTAAACAGCAATTTCATTTCTTCTTCCTTTTTGAATTTGTTATTTATCAGGCTTTTTAGAATTGTTACAATTTCTTTCCGAAACTTTATGAAACTTCGTCAATCGAGTTTTAAACATTTCGCTCAGATACAGTCTCTTTTGGCCGGTACTAAGATGGTTAAACTTGGCTGACTTCTTTCAGCCATGAGACACAAGCTCCCAACACCACTTCCTCCCTCTGCTCTTACTTATACTTCAGTCTGTAAATAAAAATGTAAATTTGTAAACAAGACTCGACAATTTGGGAAGAGGAGGTACGAGTATTCGAGCTTTGCGCTTGATTTTTATAGTTGCTGACAATCAACGATTAGAAAAACGAGCCACCAGACACGAATAAAAGTGTCTGCTCTTTCCAAGTTGCCCAATTTTGTTTACAAGCTAAAGCATAGTCGAGAATTTACTGTATATCACACCGCAAGCTGTCGCGTGAGTGCAAGGGATGTCTGAGAGTGTATAGTGGGGACGAGCTACAGAGCACGTGAGAAGGGGAAAGAGCCACGTGTGGCTCACGAGCTGCCAGTTACCCAGGTCTGTTGTAATTGATATTAAATTGCAGATCTTCATGCGAATCTCTCTGTGTACGTAGACTATTTCTTTCGATGTTGAGGGGAAGTAATCAGCTAGAAGATTTCTGGTTGACAGGAGAGATTTATCGCACATAAAGTACGTAAACGTGTGAAAATCTAGTACAGGAAATTCTATACGATGTAGACAAATCATAATTCTACTATTGAAAGATCATAATAGATTACAACTTCGATTCACTAATAAAGAAATATGCATTGACAAATATATATACGATAAAACCATTTGAAACAATATTTCGGCAGCAACGAAACACATTATTCTTCTTCACATTATTGATACAAATATATATTTAACAAAAATTAACATAAACACAATCTTAAATTAAAATTAATAATTTCAACCTTATATTTATCAACACTTCCGATTGCGCATGAAACATCTTTCTTGGCGGTACGACATGTGTAAAAATCACTGCACGTGTAACATCGTAAATCCCGAATACTTAATCCTCTTAGTGTTGACCAAAAGAGTCGTGCGTACCCGAGAAAAATATTTCAAACCTGTTTGACGTGGTTTGGTGAAGCTTTCGAAAGAAATTACAAATATATTCCAAATCCTGATAATCGAAAAATTCAAATGGAAGCAGAAGTAAAAAACAAAAATGAAACTGTTAGTTTTACATAAAAATGTATCTGTAGTTTGACGTATTTTCAAAAGTTGTACTACCGTAAGCTACATTATTATTATATAATTTTTCAAATATTGGATATCTCTCGCGATTAATAAAATAAATAAATGAATAACTGCATAATGTCAAAGTTACAAAAATATAAAAACGTTAGTAGATTTAATTAGCCTGTAATAACAGAAATGTTTACGACCGAATGACCGGTCGGTAAATTGTTAAACGAATCTGCCGACAGTAACGAAACCCCCGAAATTCTTATCGGGAAAAGAAACAGTTGGATCGACGCAATTGCTTGGAACAGGGACGAGGAAAATCCGCAAAGTACACGTATTTAGCCCGTTATCGCCGGGATGTTGAGAATTCCCGCGGAACTCGCGCCATCGCCGCGCCTGAAGA
The DNA here is from genome assembly GCF_028453695.1 of Augochlora pura. Lineage (NCBI taxonomy): Eukaryota > Metazoa > Arthropoda > Insecta > Hymenoptera > Halictidae > Augochlora > Augochlora pura. Next base: position 9,264,339 of record NC_135781.1, on the reverse strand, counting down.
AGAGTGAATAAGGGGGTGGGACCCGAGGGTGGTTAGGCGTGGTTCCGCGAAGTGTTGAGGATACATATCTTTATTGCAGTTGAACCGCGGTTCTCGAGTTAATCGTATTCCGATCGCATCGCGTCAAAGTTCACCAGCCCGTGCAAGAACGCGCGCCCACAATCAAGATACGCGGTGCCGCGACTGTGGCGGCAGCAGCCAGCAGCAGCGACGGCGACGACGGCGGCGGCGGCAGCGGCAGCGGCTGAGGGCCAATTAAAATTACAAAGAGAAGTCGATGAGTACAGGCAGTCGCGGGTATTAACTGAGGGAGACCTAATTCGCCAGACTGAAAGCCGGGCAAGTTCCATTCGATTAAACGTATCCTCGTTTTCAGCTTGTTAAGCCCCGGCGAGCTCCGGCTCGTAAAGCAGCTGCCTGGAAGTGTTTTGATTGAGCCGATTCGCAGAATCGACCGCGGAAATCAATGTTGAAATGAACGTCCCTGATTACGTCTCTTTTCTTTCTTTTTTCTTCTTCTTCTTCATCCCGCTGGAGGAAGCGCGCTGCCTTTTCAAGGCAGAGATCGAAGCCGAGATTCTTTCTGTCGGCGGAGATCGAGCATCCCTGAGAAACTTGATTCCGGCAACAGAAATATGCTCGCATTTGTCAGCGGTAGGTACGCCGTACGCGAAGAAAGTTCAATGTACGCGATACTTTAAACAGCGTGCTGCTTTTAAACTTCCCGCTGAAACTTGCGCTCCGCGTCGTAGGGAAGAAATACCATGAATGGAACGCATATTGAATGAGACAGTACTATTGTCTCAAATGAAACGTGCGGCACAAAAGATGCTCCAAACTATTTTTCTTATTATATTATTCATTTCAAAGATATCTGATATATAATTTTTAAGACGTTTTCATCCAAAAATTCTGATTAGTTTTATTTAGTTCCTCTTTATGGGAAGGATTATTTTTTGTCATAAAATATGATAATAGCCATAAAAATATTTATATACATTAAGGTCATTACACATATGTATAATATTATATAAACACATAGTCAATAAAAATGATAATACTTACACAAGATTAATACCAATAAATACCAATAAAAATAAAAGAGGTAGATCTAAATAGAACTTAATGGCACTATGCATTCTTATAATAAAAGAACGAATAATCGTCCTTTTCGTTATCTCGCCCTAAACAGGCGTGTCTCATTCACGGTAATTCTCCCCTATGTCGCGTCATATTATGTTCAGCCCCGAAGGTTAAATACGGAACAATATACCGTCAGATGCGCGTCATTCAATTACCACCTGTATGTTTTCCTTTATTATCATATTACTCGAATGTAATGGTCGGATTGCGTATGCTCCTATAATTACCGATTTTGTGGACAGCGTGACATAAAGCTTTCGAACGTGTTTAAATTTCTGTGGCATAAAAAAAGAACTTTTTTAGCGTATACTATGCGCAGTAAATAAAAATCCCATTCACTACCCTATACATTTCTTTATAACATTATGGATTTAAACCGTCGGCGATTTATTAATAGAAGTTTCCTGCTTCAAGGGAGCTGTAACACGTAAATCTTTAACAAGATATACTTTAAGTAATAAAACGCTGGACAATCAATGCTTCTAGTTATACTCTTCCAGTAGATTATATCGGCTTGCAAGATAAAAAGCTGCTAACCAGAAAAGTATTCCGTTCTTAAAAGTCAGGAAAATATTCCTGTTCCCTTTCATCCGTTTTAATTTTTTGCAAAGAGGGTTTGGGCGGTTACGTCAATTTAATGTCTCTTATTTTATTTTATAGTTGCGCTAACATTTTAATGTTGCTCTAACATTTTAAAGAAATAAACGAAATACTTTTAATAAAAAGTACTTTATTATCCAGATGTTTAAGAAACTGTCGGTCCGTGTCGACTGCACGAAATTCGTCCGAATCACGGGTTCGCACCGGGCCGGAACGTAAAACCGTGAGAATTACGATACGCGTTAGTGAAATTAGCCGCCACCAGACTTTTCAACCTCTATTACCCTTTACACGCGGTTCCCGTGTGTGCCTTCTAAGCCGTGCTCCGGTACGCACACATTTCTGATTTTAGCTGGTTAACTCGATCCCCGGGGTTCCTCGGCGATACTTTTGCTGCTTATTAATTTGCTCCGGTGACACCGAGCCGATGTTCCCTTCAAATTACCGTGGCGAATGAAAGGGCGCGCGCCCTCGCTGCGCACACTTTTTATTTCCCACGAACACACTCGAAACTTGGCAGACTTTCGCCCCGGCGGCGCGACGCGTCACGGCGCGCTCTCGGCGAGCGCGCACCGCGGGTCCTCTAATTCGTCGTCGAGCGAATTTTGTTAGCGTGTCTAATTTTCAATGCACCGCGTCCCGCGCCGGGCGCAGCGAGGGGAGGACGCGCTCCGCCGCGTAATTAGTCGCGTCCTACTCCCCGAGATATTTGATTTTTCATACCCGGTCTACCTTTTTTCCTCGTCGCTGTCCGCGGACGCGGGCTTCGAAACCGAGCGAAAATTGAACAATTTATTTTTTTTATTGACGACACCGTGTCCGCCATCCGAATCGTTCGATGGAAATAAAATCACGGCCGGGGCGCGACGAGCCGCGCGAGATTTGCGCCCCTATTTACCATTCCACGCGCTCGGGAAATTAGTCTCTAACAACTCCTCTTTGATACGGCGCACCGTAACGAGCGTCGAGTACTTTTACAGGGTTTACTTCCATAGGACTTGTTTCGAAGCCCTCTTGTGCAATCTTTTCCTCGCCGCGGCTGGGTCCTTGTGAACGCTCGAAGTCTGGTCTACGTCAAAGCTGTTTCCGGAACACAGAAAGTGCGCGCACTGTGCTCCGCTGGCACTAATGCAGATTTGCTTTGAGCACCATTAGAGTTAATATTCTATGGCATTAGCGCGCGGCGTAGGTATAAAGGACAATTGCGAGCGATAGTCAATGAGACGGAGCAAGCATTCATGAAAATTGAACGAAAATTGTCGGACCGTGATCGCGGTCGTCGTTCGAATCGTATGGACGGTGGGTGGCAGGCGAAAACTTGAGCAACGATTACTAAGCAGTCCTTTGGGTCCTACTATGCAATACATATTTAATGCGAAACTTCTACTTCGCTTGTATGAATTGCTGATGCGCCTCCCTTCGTTCGTGTTTCTTTGGTATATTGCAATACACACACACGCACGCACACACATGCGAGACTGCGCGTCGCGTGAAACTTACTTGTGCCGAAATTAAACGGCTATCCCGTGATATTATGTATTTATTTTTCACTCGATTAGAGGCGCGTCCCGAACCGGATAAATCGGTTCGTTTTATCTAGTCGGTCGACTGGAAGTTATTGTTTTATTTCAAATGAAACCACACTTTTTCCATCTCTGCATGAATCGAAACATTAAAACTTGTATAAACATTCGTGTTCATTGCTGTACTTTCTCGCGATATTTTCAAATGTTTTACGTATAGTGCAACGCGCTCTTGATAGGTTGAATATTGGAAACGATGATAGAGGCGAAGGTATGACTCGCATCGATTGCAGTTTATTATTTTCACGTTTTACACTCCATTTAGTCGTTTCAGTTTCGAACTTCGTGTCTGCATGAACGGGCATGGTTATTTAACTTTTATATTGCCGGCATAATGCCATATGGAGTTATTAACATTGTACTGTATTTTGGAGAGTAGGTAATCCTCTTTCTGTAATTTGATTTGTGAGAAAGAATTACTGGTAAAAGTTGTTTATGGTGTAGTCTACGCCATCTAATAAGTCCTTAATATCTTTTTTCCCATAAATCGAGCCAAATGGAAGAGAGTTACCTGTTATCCAGAATATTCCATCGGTAGCGAGCCCATGTGGTAGCATGCCATCGGTCTAAACGTTAATCGTGGAATCTGTTCCGAATAAATGTCTCATATCTTTCATTACCATGTCATCGATCCATCCATCTATTGGGAGTTCAACGTTCCATTGAATCATTAAATGACATCTGTGTTACACATTCCGCGTTCAAGTTCAAAAAGATCCGATTAATTTTGCGCCTGAAAATATAGTACACGTTTAAAATGCAAAAAATAGCCAGGATTTAGTTTCGAGAATACGATATTTTTGTAAAATATATCAATCCATCTCGCATTCGCTCACAGATGTAATGCGATAGAACGAATTCACGATGCAACGAAGAAACACAATCGAATGTAGAAGCTGCACTCTCGTATAGCGTTTCCACTACTGATGCTGCAATTAATAGAATCTATCAATTGTTGCTCTCTACGCGTTAGTTAATAAATTACTACCGCGGATCTAATTGGAAATAGGTCCGGCCTGATGCAAAAATACTATGGACGCGAATAAAGCAATTAAATTTTGATAACTCCAGTAGGAGTTATATTTTTTTTCGATAGATTCTATGAAAATACTCTTTGCGTTTCAACGGCGTTGGTCTAATTTTGACTATGCCTCGACGGTACGATTATGTAGATGAAGAGAGAAGTTTCCGGCACAAAGTTAGCCTAACGCTCATTTGTGGAATAATTAAATGACTAAAGAAATTATGACTTCCCGTCGAGCAAGTTTGTATGTTCCGAATCATTATAATGCTATAAGCAAATCACGTTAAAATATGCAAGCATAGTGAAATATGGCACCGGTGTCTGCATTGATTTCCATTAATTCGATTGCAACACCCTTTCCGCGCCAATATTTCAAAATCTTTACGCAACACTAAACGCGCTTTGTCTACCAGGTACCAATTAATACAATCTTTAATTAACGTGCTATGCTAAGAGAAATTAAACAATCTCTTTTCACATGATAATCCTAAACGAAATAATTGAATAACATTATTCGGAATGACCCGTTAATAGATGATTGAAATAATTAGTGTTACTAAAGCATTTGTTAAGAAGTTCTTAACTGCACATTGTAGACTTCAGATAATTTGTTAATACGGAAAAATACAAAAAGTTTAACAAGGAATAATCTATTTTACATACTAAAGCGAATTCGTACAATTTCATGATCGATAAAATCTAGTTTCCTATACTGGAAGTTATTTTCTTTTGAAATAAAAAGGAATTTTGATAAATCATGTTTCAGAAATGACTGTTTTACAACATGTCTGATGAATTTTTCACACGTCAGCACAGTGATCTATTATTTTTCAACGGATGAGACCGGACACACGCTATCTGTCACAACGCTAACCCCGTTCCAATCTGATTGTATTAGCGCGCACGGAATACAATATGCAGCTATTAATATTCTGCTTCTGGAAAAAGATAGACAGATCTTGAATGAAACTGTTACAACTTTTAATTGCATCTAATGTAACAATTAATTTTTGTCTTTTAACTTTTCTGTTCTAAGAAAAATAGTAATAAATTCACTGAAATTTTGGTTTTTTTATTTACGCATATACAGAAACTTTTTATTTTTTCGGAAATGAGAAGATTTTCTAGTTGAACAGTAACACTAGCTAATAAAGTTAAAGTACTTTCAGATAAAATCGTTTAGAACAGTAGTTGAGTTTTAGAAAAAGTAGGATAACCTATAAATACTGGAATACAAAATATATCACTTCAAAAACTAAATGCTTAAAACCGAGCATATGTATATGCACAAAATGATTCCTTTCTTTGTCCAATTTTCCTTTTAATGCTTATCGCGTTTCCAATTCCATAAATAAGGCCAAATAAATTGAAAAACAGAGCAAGCTGTCATACTACATTTTAACATATCTGTCAACATTTCTTCGGGACTGTTATTATTATTAAGTTCTCATAATTGATATTTTATAACAGAATTAAGTGTTAATTTAAAGGTTAACTTCGAGCAGAAAAAGAAGTAATTCGAGAGTTAAAAGTTTACTAAATTTAATTTTACTCATATTTATAAAAGTTGCAGTTAAATCAGAGCTAAATCCGAGTCCTGCAACTATATTCGAAGTGAGATGATTCCATTCCAGATTTATCGCGGAGCCGACTTTTTGCAACGCTCGAGCAGGTCAGTTTTAATTTTCGCAAAAGAATCAAGCGAGGCGGGATTAATTTCTTCGTTTCTCGCTTATTGGGATTATTTCAGTCGGATCAATTTGTTGCGAAAATCTCCGTGTCGCCTCGAATCATCGGCGAGAACTAAAATCCTCGATTCAGCGCGGCGGAGGAAAGGGGGCGCTAGGCGGCTCATAAGTTCGAACTAATTTTTAATGCTCTCCCCGGAGGATGAGAGGCGGGCGTCTTGGCAACGGTGCTCTCGCACGAGTTTCTGGGAACTGCGGTCGTGTCTGGCATGATTTATTCAGACGGGCCGGCATACACGAATAAATAGTTGAGCGGGAATTCGCGACGGCGAGCGGCCGGGGCGACTTCCGCGCAAATAAAGAGCATCGGAATTTCATAAACGAGCGGGTCAATATGGCTCGAATAATGTTTCACGCGGTTACGGTCCGCGCGCGCGCTCGCGCGCGATCCTATCGGGTAGTTTTTAAATAAATTTGTATACAAAGTTAATTTATAGGATGTCGATGAACAACGCGTCGCGGAACGAACGAGAAAGGATGGGCGGGCAAGAAATAATCGGCGCGCAGCTTCGAATGAAAATTCTATTCTAATTTTCACTTTGCATTCCATAAAATCGAGTCTGTATATCGGCCGCGGCGCGTGCGCCATTCAATAGAGCTGCTCACTGTTTAGTGTTCGAATTTATTGCGCGGTAGAGTACGGGCGCAACAATTTTTTAACGTCAAATTGCTCGGAAATGAGAGTTTATGCGATGAAACGTGGCCGCATATCTTCGTTAACATTCTGTGCATGTGCGCGCGCTCTCACTGGAGAATTTGATACCGGTTTGCGACCCGAGGGGAGTAATCGTTATTAATCAGTGAACGGCGCACCTTTATATTAATTAATTTTTATATTTCATTTCATCGATTTACTTTTTCGAAATGGAAATCAATTGTTTGTCTATAAATTAAGATATTATGGAAACTTAGTACAACAACACCCCATTTGATGCTATACTTTTTTCTCCTGTGGCAATTACGTACTTCCGCTCATTTCTTCCAACTTTAAATTCCATTTTTCGGGTTGATATAGGATAAGTTTAGGACACATTCTAGGACTAATCAAAACCAGTGTTCGGGCAGCTTTAAAAGTTTCAGGACCAACTTAGAAAAGTTTTTGGCTAGATTTAAGACAATTTTAAGGTACATTTAGGACACATTTAGGACAGTGTTAGGATAGATTTAGGGTAGACATAGGATAGTTTTAGGGTAGATTTAGGGCAGATATAGGATAGTTTTAGGGTAGATTTAGGGCAGATATAGGATAGTTTTAGGGTAGATTTAGGGTAGTTTTGGGCTACTATTAGGCCTGTTTTAGAGCTGATTTAGAAAATCATGTATTAATGTGTTACTTTAGGGCATATCTAGGGTACTTTTAGGGCAGTTTCAAGACAGTTCATATACCCAACATTTTGGGTACCCGACTTCAAAGTTAAGTTAAGTAGTGCACGAGGTGTCGGTAACTTACCATCTCGTTTTAAGCACAGTCTAACTCAACTTCGATGTCGGGTATCCAAGTGTCACAAACTTTTGTGATCCAACCCGATCCAAACGCGAAGTGTCAGGTACACGCCCACTGTTAATAAATTAACCGCACCATTTAAAGTACTTTCTCCACGTATTTCATAAAATGTGTCTGTCCAAAACGAAAAATCAAATCTGCGGTTAGCTTTGTCGTTATGTCACTTTTATAATGAACTAAATGTAGAGTAACATATCAAACTTTACTTTATACATAGGGCAACAATTTATCGATGCACATTTCTCTCGATGCTTTATTGAAAACCCGCGAATGATTTATTTTAATAAAAAATCATCAAAGTATAATTTTTTACGTCTAATACTTGTAATACTAATACGATTCATTTATTACGACTAATAATTATTATTCGAATAAAATATTTGACTAATAATTGTTATTCGAATAAAATATTTGACGAATAATTTTTATTCGAATAAATTCGGATAATGCTGCATTCTGCCAGAAAGTGGTCAGAGAATTGCAATGATTATAGGAATAGTTTCACTCTGCGAATAGTTAAGTTTTCCAAGGCCAGCGCGAGTATCTTCGTTTCGTTATTAATTGGGACCGGTAGCATTGTGGGCGTCGCTATAGAAAACTATTCGCGAATCCTATCGGTGACATTGGCTATGTATGTACGTGCATATCGATTGCACAGCCAGTGAAACTCGAGCCGCACATTCAAGAGAATTCTCCCAGCATCGGCTCTAGGAGATACTAAATTCCATTACGTGTTTATCGGAAAAAAGCGGACGTAACCGACGCGGAACACGGTCTGCCGTGGTGGGCAGAGTACGTTCGGAAAAGCCGCGGATCCGGCCGTGTCTTCGTTTTTCCCTCGCGTCCGGCGCAGTCCCATTATCAACGCAATTTTCAACGGAGATTGCTGAGTCCAGGGAAAATAGGAAAGATTAGGAAGCCCGCGAGGGCGCATGGGAAACGAACCAGTTTACCGAAGAAGATTGGGTTGGAGTTTTCCGGCTATCAGGGAAATTGGTGGTCACTATACCAATCACTCATTTTATCTAAGTACATACAATAAAAATTCTCTACCTGAATCGCAAGCGAATACAATACAAGAGCAACATAAACATTTCTCTTCGTAATCATTTTAACGAGTTTAAATCAATACCACTGCATTTTTTAATTCTTCAAATGTTTTCAATGTTTCGCAATCGATCTACTCGTTTTTGCTATAAATTCATAAAGTTTGCACTGTATTAATTATTATTGGATTAATATAATCGCTGTGATATTATCACTCTCGAACAGCATAACAGAAAGAAGATAGAAGATAGAATTAAATAGAAAATAATTCGTATAAGAATGTAGTGTTGCTAACGTTGTGTATATGTAATGTTACGATGTTTGTTGAATCTGTTCTTACTGTCTTTATTCTTTATGTAGTACTTCAAACGATTTGTAGTTAACTATGAATCTCCATGTAAAATAAACTTTCATTCGTAGAGTTTATAATAACTCTCGTTCTCTTTAGAAAAAAATATTGGTAAGCTTGAAACTTTCGTGGATTTTTACAAATCCAAAAATGATTTATAAAAACTTTATGTATATATATTAATAACGGATACAGGAAATACAGAGCACTAAACACGCAAGGATAATTTAAAAATAATTTTGCATTACTTCAACTGCACTAACATTATTAAAAGAAAAAATACATTTATTTATGCAGTTTCTGTTCTATACAACATATTGCGTAAAAATTCTTGTGAAATGCGTTTCAAATTCATCAGACTCGATGAAACTAACAGTCAGCGAACTTCTTTACAGACAAGTTGTTGAAAGTCCTCGGTAGTACGGTAAAAAAAAACGACAATGGAAACATTGCGTTAAAGACCACAATTCGCTCGATATACTGTTCGGAAAGTCTGAAAGTTATCGTCCCGCAATTAACAAAACGGCGAAACTTCTCGACAGGCCGAAACTTGGTAAATAAAAGATTACCCGGGGAACCGTAATAATTGGAATATCCTCGCGAAGGGTAATTCGATTTCAACTGAACCCGAAACGCGATTCGAGCTGAAAAATCAGTACCCGCCACTTGAGATCGATCGAACGAGGAGCATTTGCGGAACGGTTTAGTCACGAATGCGCCTCGCAATCGCGGCGCATCACGGAAACACTTAAAATGGGATCGATAAATCCAACATCCGTCCACCCACGGCTCTTGTCGCGGTTGCGAACGGCCGGATATATATTTCCGTGTCAAATTCAACGCAACCGGGGAAAAAAAAGCTCGTCGCGATTTTTCGACCGCGAGAGCATGCGACGCGCGCGCGCGCGCGCAACTCGGGACATCGTCGCGGCTGCTTTCGATAATAATAATTTATGTTGCCGCGGCAGTTTACACCTACGGCGGATAAGCAACGGAACACGGCTAAATCGGAAATGACGCGCGCGCGAGTCTCGCGCGTATTTTTCGCCCGCGGACGCCCGGGAAAAAAGTTTGCCGCGTAACTTCTGGCTCTTAAGCTGCGAGGCTAACCGCTTAAGCGCTCCTTAGACGCGCGCGGGAACTTCGCTGAATCATGAGAGAGATTATCGCTGACTGTACAATTAGTTGTGCTGCTCCCACAACTTCGGAAATATGGTACGCGTGTGGAGACGCGGCACAATTAAAACTCGGAGGGACCATTCTCGGTGTTTTACGTATTCATTCCAGTTAGAAGGAAATTTCGTTGAAATTTCGGGAGCTCGTCAGGAAGTTGTAGTTACGTATTTTCGTTGAGTTGCGTCTCGCTTCGAAATCTGTAGTGCTTAATTATTTATTTGATGAGAACGAGTTTGTCACTTGCGGGAGATACGTGTGTCGCCGTTTGAACTTTTAAGCGGTTCTGGTTAACGCGTGTCATACGGGGGGAACGTGCAACGTTGAATACTTTTATAAAACTGAAGGCAATTAGTTGTAAAGAATCAAACTCTCACGTTCTTCAAATAGGAGTGACTCTTGTTTACATGTTTCAATTAACATCCTTCCATCATAGCCATTTTCCATTACAGATAGTTTTGGTACAACTAAGAAGAAAAATATTCAACATATATAACGTAAAATATATAAAAATATGTAACTAAAAAGTTAAAATACGATTGATAGAATTACAGTGAATTCAACCCAATTATTCCTCAACTTGTAAACAAAATATACAACTTGGGAAGAGCAACTCAGGAACTATGAAAATGAGGCTGGAATAATCGCATCTCCATTTTCCAAATTGTCCATTTTTATCCACAAGCTGAGGGACAAATGGAGAGAACTTACTCTTATTCACAAAATTCGAATCAATTATTCGAAGAATTTATTTCATGATGATTTCTATTCGAGAAATTTGCTTTGAAACGTGCATTCGTGAAAATTTGATCCTAACAATGTCCAAGCCTGATGTACGGCGCCACAATAAAGCTTCGTTGTTTGCTCGTGCCTGTATTTAATCGCTTTATCGAACAGTCGATTGGTTCTCAGGTTTAAGTAGAGCGGGTCCGTCAGTGATCAGACATCTCCATTAATCAGAAACCCTGATCACGCACGGAGCGTACCCCGGTTCCGCGGCTCTAAAGCATTACACTCGACCGGGAATCGGCGCACACCCATCGCCGCTGACTTCGCCCCCAGAAGCAAGCGCGTAGAGTTTCGCGACCGGCAAAGTTTTCGCGTACGTTTACGGACGTTGAACGATAGAGCTTACAGCCGATAGCGATACGACGCAACCACGGTAAATACGATAATAGACAATGTCGGCGGACGCAAGCTGCGCCGCAACCGAGCCATAAATTTCGCCAAGTTAGTGGCAGTTAAGAATTTATGTTCGCGCTGGATGCGCACTTCCGCCGCGGTCCGGTACAAGCGATCGCGGGGAAAGTGTAAAACTTGAAAAAAACCGGCTGAGCGACGCGGCCTCGGCGAAACGCCGCCCATCCTCGAGTCCTTTTTTTCCAAAACAAAAAAAGAAAAAAAAAAGAAAAATAAATCAGCACCGAGCAACGCGGATAATTTCTCCGCGCGCGCCCTCTTTTTTCGTACAATTTTCGGCCGGCAGCACGAAAAATTTGCATTATTACCATTTGTTATACGGAATGCATGAAACAGAAATAAATGGAACACGGTAATTTAATTTCACAGTTTAATATTTGAAGAATAATAATAAGAAGAAAGAGAAATAATTCAGCTATATCTCCGTGGATATTATGGAAATAAATTTGAAATGTAAAAATACGTTTAATAAAAGTTATGTCGCGCGATTGGCCGTTGATTGAAATGAAATTCTGAAATGAATGTTATCATCGAACGCTCGTTACAAAATAACATTCAAGTATGCGTTCAAGTTATTTGTAATACAGAAAACTTTCAATGTCGTCCATAGTTGTTTCTAAAACGAAATCGAGAACATGGAAAACACCTGCCGACTTTTCAACAAATTCAGCGGAGAGATCAGAGAATAAAATGAAATTCAGCTGCCGCAAAAAGCCAATTATTTTGCTCAGTTTCGCGGCAAAGCAGCAAGCCCCGAACATGGAAAATCTCGCAAAAAATTCCGGCAGAGCGGTGAAAAACGTGAACCAAGACACGCCGCGGAACAGAGACAGACGGAGCTGCGGGGGACAAGAATGAAAACAATGAATGACAATTTGACGATTGCCCTCGATCCCGGCCGTTCATCGAATTCGCAGCTCTGCCGGGGAAAATTGAGGGCAGTCTGTCCAGCAAGAAATTCAGCTGGTCCCCGTCTCGATTTATCGAGCAGGGGAGCCCGCTTGGTCGGGTGTAAAAGGAAAAGCCCGATATCTCGGCTTAATTAAAAGCCGAGCGCGCAAAAAGCGCCGCAAAAGCCTCGACAAAGCTCCGGACCCGCTTTGAGCGTCGTCCAGCGGGCGCAACACGTACACACTGGCGTCACTGGCCAATCGACCGAAATTCTTCAGTCACGTCAAGGTCGACGACATTGCAGCCCCTTTTAATCGTGCACGCGTGCGCCCCGCCCGCGGCCGCGCTACGGCCACGCCAATGCGAGAGTCGATGGCCCGGTGCTCTGCAACCGGTCGGTCACGCGTACTTCGCGCGTCGCCCAAATGGCCTCTTGAATTAAGCAGCAGTGAGATGCGCCGGGACCGGTCCGCGACGAGTTTACCAGGGCTTATGCATACATTTAACCCGGTCCGGCCTCTGATTTGCAAGCGACCCGTTGCACGATCAGCCTTTCCCCTACCAAACAAGGACACCTGCCCCTCCACCCGGCGAATGTATCGGGGGTCGTTCGATTATACCGGCGCGTCTTCGCTCAGCTCGCCGCTGAATAAGCGGAACGTGACGCGGCAAGACGACGACGCGGCGCCTCGCCTCGCCTCGCCACGCCACGCCGCGCGGTGACGCGCTCTGCGTTGTCCTCCTCGACATTACCGAGAAACCGACGCGGCGCGACGATTCCGCGTTCGGCTCCCAGTTCGAGCAATCACTCGTGAAATGAACGTTTCATCTGGGACACTCCACGCCACTGCCGGCGGAATTGTCGAATTCCGGGGTTAGATTAATTGGGATTAGTTCGCGCGCAGCGGCTTTATTTTGTGATGTGTTAGGTGTTCCCATGAATAATTCATGATTTTAATGGGGAATCGTTGCAGGATCTGAATTGGAAATATTTTTCACTGTTCCTGACACTATTTAGAAAAATTTGCGCATCGCGCAACTCTGCTCGGGGGAACGGATAAATACAAATCACTTTTTATTTGGGCACTTTCTTCAAATTAAATTAAATTAAATGGTTACAAATACTTTTCGGTGTGTTCTTTTGTAAGTTTAACATTTTCTGAGTTTCTTTCCAGCTTGATCTTTTCTACTTGAAGGCATTTCTTGAGATGATAGCGATTATAATTCCTCGAAAGTTTCTAGAACGAATTAATTAATAATATCTTCGGAATGCTAATTTGGGTGTATTAATTTTTTCGGATATTTCTGTGGAGTGAACTGGAGTCCAAACTAAACTCGACTACGTAGTGTTATTATATTTTAAATGTCTATCGGGGAAAGGGAGATATTATATATTCTTAGACTCCTCGGTTTTTAAAACAACGGGTTGGATCACTTTAGCGAAGATTCAACGTGCATGTATATGTTTTTATTCGTCGAATCGATTCCTTGGAATAAAATCCACCGGCACACGCACAGAAGATTAAAATGTACTCCTGAATTTAAAGAAGCTATTCAGCAGAATGCCGGCTTTCATGCAAATTCAATTTTCCATGGGTAATTTTATTGTAACCTGAAAGAGGAAGAAACTTAATTAGTCGATTAAAAGATTCCTTACGGCAAAGTGAAATAAAAATCCTCGCAATTTTTATTAGGAAAAGCGCTTCTTTATCAGATATGCGTACATCGTAGTTAAATAACGAAACCTCCGATTCGTTATTACATACTCCACTCATTTATATCATATGTATGTACTTTTACTCCCAGTATTACATATTAATTTCAGATCGATATTAAATTCCTACTAAAATACCTGAAAGAGCACCATTTATGGACCATCATTCCGTTTTTCCCGGTAAAAGAATTTATTGATATTAAACTTCTATTTAAATTCCTGAATGCGTTCTGTTTCTATTATATAATGCACTTTCTCGTGCAGAGGAATACATGGGCATTATCGTGTAGTGGAACGACCGAGCGTCGAAAGTGATTAATGGTGTTGTATTTTTAAAACAATAAGACTGCGTATATGAAGCTGTTACCAAATTGATGAATTTAGTAGTTATCCTTTCATTTTAACGGGTCTGGTTATTTTAATGTTTAATTTGCGATCCCTTGGCGTCGAGTAAATATTTAATCGAAGGGTTAAGAATTGGTCAAGTGTTAAAAGCTAATCAGCAGAATTAGAATAATTGGTAAAAATTCTTTCATATCGTGGACTCTATAATATATTTTTTAACAATTTCATAGTCCATCATTTTAGTATACACAAGTTGTAAATTCTGTCCAAGAACGACTGAGAAGAGAAATGCACTATAATAATTTTTCACCTTACTATAAGGAAGATTAATAATTAACAAGTAATGTGACAATACAAATGGAAGGAAAAATTTATTTGCATGATTAACACTATGTTTACGAAACACTAATAGCAGCAATTTCATATTACTTCATAAAGATAACAAACATATATTTAATTAGATTTTTATCAATTTTTATCGTACTGTATGAAACAAAAGGGACCAAGCTCCTCATAAATCGATAAATTTGACTATCCTAAAGTGTTCCGTAATTCTAATGTTAAAGAAATTCTATAAGCTTAATACACATATAATACAGACCTATAAGTGATATACATATAAATAAATATGTTAAATACGCTAGTCATTCCTAAAATACATATTTATAATGTATGTATATCACTTATAGGCCTTTATCATACATTGACCCTATATCATTAAGAATATCATCACAATATTACGAACGTAATAGAATCAATCGATTCACGTCAAAACGTGTTAAATGAGCTTTAGATCCAGTTTAGATCAATTCGTGAACTCCTAAAGTATTGCAATTTGCCCGTGAGGGGCAAAAATGCCGAACTATACTGTGACAACACACGAAATCGGGGTGGCGAATATTCAATTCTAGGGGTGAAACGCGGAGAGTGAGAGGGTACAAAAAATTCGTTAGTAGATCCGGAAGTTTAGAGTCGCCCGACCCGAGTTCCGTCTATGGAGGTCCTTACGGGGGACACAATCGACGACGGCGGAGCCTCGCCGCCGTGATATCCGGTCTGAGCTGTGCACTTTTTCCTGTATCACCGCACCTCGAGCCCCTTCCTTCCCATCTCATTGAATCGTTTCGCGGTGAAATTAGCAATGTCCCATCCTTATTTTTCCTCTGTTTTTTTTCCTATTCCGTGTCCATCTTTTCAACGAGGTATTCTTTCTCGCTCGGATGGTCCTTTTTTTCTGGTGCCTTTGTCCGAGCCGGGGACAAAAGGAGAATGTAATTTCTCCAGCTTGCGTTATTTCTACGACCCTCTGGGCACTCGGGTCGAAAAGAGACCACCGATCCCTCTCACCATAGCCCCTCGGTTCCACGCTCTGTTTCGCTCCGTCCACCCCCGCGGTCCGATTCCTCCTCTCTCCTTGCCACTCGGCGCGGACGATTGTTGTTCCTGTCTTTATTACCGTGCTCGGCGCCGTTGTCGATGACAAGGCTCGCGGAATCACTGGCGCCAAACGCGTCATATTACCCCGCACGAGTTTTATCTCGAGCGTAGCCGGCGCGGGCTGCTTTCATTCTTGCCGCGAAAGAGATCTCCTTCTTCGATGCCGGTCCTCCCTTCCCGGACAAGCTTGAGCGTCCTCATTCAAGCCACGGATTTTTCTCTAATAGCGAGGCAAAAATGTTACAGCGTGCCAGCCAGATGCGAATACTCTCATGAAAATCCTGCCTCCGGCCAGACAGACTTTACCGCTTCGTTACTCGTTACTGTGTAAGCGACTCGTTTGTTCCGCGTCCGACGGTGAAAAAGAAAAAAGAACGCGGCGCGGCTCTCGAGCCTCGGTAAACGCGTGTGCAGAAAAATCAACCGAGAATAACACGTATCTTCCACTTGTCTGAAAGGTACGGCCAGGACCTGGACAGACAAATCGTTCGTCGAAAACACGCACGGCACCGTTTCTTCTTTTCGCTACGGCGCCGTTTGTCTTGGTCCGCTGAAAGCCCTGAAAAGGGGAACCCGAGCGTTCCGCTGTGAGGAACGAGCACGTTCCACCGCGCGGATCGATCCTCCACAGAGATTCCTTGACTAATCGGCCCGTTGCGATTATTTAAAACATTGCCGCGCCCGAACGGCTCTACAAGTTACTGTCCGCGGATGGAGAAATGGCTAGCGGAATCGCCGTAACGACCGGCTCGAACCTGATAACTGATATTGACTCTTCGGTCAATAACGGTAACACGTGTCTTCACTAATTAATCACGTTTACATTTACTTGCACTGGCAGGTATTTTTGGGATTAATAAGCAATTAATTTTAACTCAGTTTTTTTTAATGAAGAAGTAATGGCGGCTAAAATTTTAGGGGGTTGCTAAGGAAGGTGTCCTTAACACGTTTACACCTTAAATGCGTTATAATAGTCGTTGACTGTAGGGATGTAAAACATTTTTTGAAATTCATTTCTCTTACCTTAATAATTTATAATATTTGTTGCGAAAATTATGTTTAAAAATTTTCAGTAATACTTTTTTTACAGGGCTAATCATGAGCTTCATGAATAACTTTTGACATTGTATAAAAATCTGCATAAAATTTTTACCCCTACAACATGAACAGAAGCTGATAAAAAAGATGTGTAAAATATTTTTCTAAACACTATGTTGTTGCAAATTTTTTTCATGGAAGTCGACGTACACTAGTTCGATAAGTACCCTTGTTAGGAGAGGATCCTCGACAACATGTGTCAAAGTTTTTAGAGCAACTTCCCCTTTTATCAGTTCTCACCTGAATTCCGTAATTAAACAGTAGTGGTGCTGTTGCGCGCCGAGCAGATCATGTTCTTTCGCCTAAAGACTTACCATAGTTGCACGGCAACTTTGCCACTTTAGGAACGTAGGAAACCCAGGAAAAAGCTACCTTAGAGAAGGCTGGAAACGCGAAAATCTAGAATTGTTAAAATGTAATCGAAAGAGTAACAAAGATATTGTGCTGCATTAAATGACGTTTCTAAAACGGGTGTAATATAGCAGTGATCCTGAGTAGGTGGAATATGGCATTGCTTCATGCATATATGTATTGTCATGAGAAATTGGAGCACGGTCTTAGTAATGAAACTCATGGCACTTGACACGTCAAAACTGGAAGCAAGTAGACGTTCGCCGGGATTCGAAAGTTCCGAAGTGACACAGTGACTTACTCTCGCATGATATTTCGCTGGCGTGAACGTTAATGAAGTTACGAAATTCACTGGTCAAGCTTGACTGATCGTGCATGACTCGACCGGTTGATTACACAAAGCGTCGACTGCACGGCCAAAGCAATAGTTTACCATCAAAGAATGTGTAGCTACGTTTCATTCAGTGGCGTGTGCTTTGGACCGCGGAAAATAGTTTCGCGGACATTTAGAGAATGACTTTTGTTTGCTTCTGTTGCCGCTGCGCCCCCGTAAGAAAGCGAACTTTTCGTTGGGCAATCGTTAATGAGTAACGGTACGAGCGATATGAAATATATTCCCCTTTCGTCGAAGACAGCAGCCTCGCGTCTTCAGAAAAACCCCACAATAACGTCGAGAGACTGGCGTTTGCATAAAACATGAGTAATGGAACTCATACAATTTCGCAGACTCTAAATATTAAAGCCCGGGGAGAAGCTCCGCTATCGCTGGAATCTTGCCGAACTGTACTTAAAAAGCGAGTTGATAAAAAACCAAGGAAAAACGTAGGACGAGCTCGAGCATCGGCGAGTAGGTCAAAGAATAAAGAAGACTTTGGCTCTCTGTGTTTTATCGGTATCAAGCTTCTCGTGATTCGCCACTCGAAACGAGGCAACAAAGTGAAAAAATCTCGACGTAGCGGAAATCGAGCGAGTCGGATGCCTTTCTCGCGATACGAAAAGTGGGCGTCTACGCTCAGACACCCATCCCTCTGATCCGCGGTATTTGTCGGCGGAGAAGTTCCTCGTGGCTACCAACGGTGGAAAAAAACTTCACGGTGCTTCATTCTTCTCTGCCGGTTGGCGATTTTCGAATGCGCGTCGCTCAAAGTGTCCGACTGCATCCGCTTCGACAGCTTTTCTCTTAGCTCACGGTCGTCGTGGATTTCGTTCCCTTAACAGAAAGATCTTACCTCGCGCGCTGGCTCGGTTCGGCTCTTCTCGAGCCACGATAATTTCACTCATCCGGTCAAGCGATCGCGGCCAAAGTCGAGCCAGGGAGTCAAAGAAACGAGCCCTCGATAAAAGGGATCGATCGAACCGCGGGACCATCGATTCGAACGACGCGAGACATTTCTTCAAAGTATCTTTCCCTCCAGCAGCGACCGACCCTTTAGCCAGCAAAGATCCACGGACCTCCAGCATCTGCTCCGGGGAACTATGCTCGGCCAGCTGCGCGCTTTTCCGCGTTTAATGGCGCTCGTAAACCATTTTACAACGGCCTCGATGGGATCCGATTCTACTTTGTGCGAGCCCGTCATCGCGCCGGGCAGTTTTTTTCGAGATGACGTGTCTCCTCGCCGGGTAACGACACCAATTATACCCATTCCCTCCGATGGAAATATTGTTATCGAGCAGAGCCGAAACTTCCTCGTGGCTTCGAACGCGTCGATTCTGCGGCCGAAACTTTCTCGAGTGTCAGCGAGCTAATTAAGGACATCAAGAACTTATCGACCATAATAGTGTACCCTGGAGTTGGTCGAAACATTGATGAACCAGCAGAAATATATCGGTTACATGCGATCCCAAGTTCTATGTAGGTGATCCCCGCATATTAGAGACGAAACTCGGCGAATCTGGGCGAATCTCGGCGAATCTCTCAACTAAACGGAGGAAACGATACGCCGAATGTATTGGGGATCAAAAATGAATCGAGCCGAACGGAGCGAGGTTCATTTATGTATATGAGAAGACGGCTTTAATGTAGCCTCTGTGTATGCTCCACTTTTCAGTTCCACTTTATGTTTAAATTCGACATTTTCTGAAAGCATGGTTCCGTTACACTTTCACCCTCTACTTTTCTTATTAACATTTTATAGGCCGTTTCGCTGAGGAAACAAATTAATTTCACATTATTATTTATTTCCACTTATTTAACCTCTTTAGAGATACTGCTACGTATGTATACGTTTAATTTTCATAAAATTATGATTATTTCGAGTATAAAGAAACTGAGAATCAGTTGCAAAATTAGTCACTACAGAATCCTTTATTCGAATGAAATCATTTGTATGATGAATTTATAAAGAAAAAATTAAATAGCTATTACAAAAATTCATCCCTGAAGAGGTTAAATTAATTCGCTTATAATTGGATCAAACCAGGCGACACTTTTCGATAATACGTATTAAAAAGTAAAAAATCAAGTTAGAAAACTATTGACAATTTACAAAGTCACCCTCTTTTTAATTCCGTTCTATTCTTAACGGTTATCGACCACTGTGCGACGTTTCTTTTTTTTTTCCGCGCGACTCG
This sequence comes from Augochlora pura, assembly GCF_028453695.1. Classification (NCBI taxonomy): domain Eukaryota; kingdom Metazoa; phylum Arthropoda; class Insecta; order Hymenoptera; family Halictidae; genus Augochlora; species Augochlora pura. The sequence goes on along the minus strand of NC_135781.1, from coordinate 9,244,561 downwards.
AATCGTTGATTTTATTTCCGTGCCGCAAGCTCAGTGGCTCGGACTGCATTACTGATGTCGGATTGGCATAATTTTGCGTTCATTATCTCCGCTAACTCGATTCCATTGGGCGGCGATGAGCACTTGCTCGACCGTCGTCGTTTAGAAGGGGCGTCTGACATGTCCCGGCGTCGTCGCGTCGGCTGCGCGAATTAAAACTGTTCCAGATTTCATTTAGCGAGAGCTCCCGGTGCCGCGCGACTCGAAGCGACGCGACGCGCGAATTAACCAGAACCTTGCCCGTAATCGCGTTACCGTTACTGGTCTACGAGGGGGCGAGATCCTCCTCCGTGTCGTTTATATTCGCATTGAAGCCGCGGCCCCGACGGAAAAGGGCCGTCGCCGGGACCCGTTGATGAAAGCACGCGCTGATTCGCGGGAAAAGATTCGGCGGACCGTGACGTTCGTTTCTGTTAGATGAACGGCGGATAATTGCCGACTACCAAGGAAACAAATACATCCCGCTGTATACATACTTACGGGCCAATTAGAAGTGAAGCGACTCTCGTCTCGTTTGAGCTGCTCGCTAAATTCGTGGACTAACCGCTCCCGTTCGCGAGCGCCATTTTTAGTTGCGCCCGGCAAAATTACCGCGCTCATGTTTCTCATTTTACAATTATTCAGATTTTTAAGTTACATTCATTAGAAATGAATTAATACTTCTTTCTATATATACAATGGTTTATAAAAGAATTCGAGTTCCTTTCGAAATTGAATAGATTTTTAAAAATCGGATTAAATAACTTGAATTTTATGCATCAATATTAAATGATGTTTAATCCTTTGCATTCTTATGGTGCAAAGGATTAGAAGTTGCTGTTGATTTTAAAGTTGACCACTAACAATTGTTCTATCACGTTACGAAATCATTTTTATAATATTAAATTTATTAATATTCAAAATCTGTTGAGTCACAAAACTGGACTTCGTGCACGCATTAATGCATTAATTAGTATACAATGGGAATACAATAGACGAGAAAAGTTATGTTGGACTTAGAGTTAAAATAATTTTCAATGTAAAGAGTTAACTTTTTGATCTAAACCTAGAACAAAAATTTAAACAATATATTTTCTAAGCCCATGTAACTTATCCGTATGCTGAAAGTAACATTTAAATCTGTCAACCTTATGACGAGCTACAAATTATTAAAAATCGTGAAAATCGCAGAATTTTATGATTTTTTTCGAATAACTGATTTTTATAGGCAAGACTGAATTTTGTTAGATATTTTGTTATTTGTATTGGAAGTTTTAAATAAAAACAGGTATTTCGTTACTTGGTTATTTATGTGACACGTTATAGATAGCTGGTGAATTTTATTTTCGAGACAGATTCGCCAGCTAGTGATATACGACGTTAAAAATGCATGCAACTGTTATGTTTAATTCTTCTTCGAGAGCTTCATATAATGGAAATTCTACGGCGCGGCAAAATAACTCTGCTTTCATCCTGGATCATCAATCATCCAGTAGTTGACCTATTCGTGTCCTCGTTTTTTAAATAATGGTTCGGTATTGTTGGAATGAGGGCCGGGGATAAATAAATTATTTCTCCTTACACTCTGGCCACAAGTTAGCTACGACGAGACTGATATTCATTGACAGTAATTGAGTCTGGGTAGCGTCGGTTATTAATTAACCTCCGTTTCAATATTTTTGCGAGCTCGTGACTCTACAAAATTAAATTAAAATGAACTAAAAATAGTCATCGTTGTGTTTGATGGATATTTGTGATTCAAACGTATAATCAATTTGTGACTTAAACTATTATTACACTTTGATACACGATAATTTGTACATAATTTTATTACGAGGATGTAATCATTGCTATTGCATTGCTCTTTTGAGTGTCAAGTTGTTAAGGTTCACAAATAAACATATTTCCTTAATGTATAATGAAATACCAGAAAGTACTAGACGTAAAAATGCACTTCCTTCGTACGTAGTTATTATGAAAAAGCTAGCTCGACAAATATTTCGCTGAGCCGCTGGATATTTGCCAGCCCATGCAAACAATTTATAAACCACTTGTTATGTTATACCTTCTAAAACATTATAAATTGTGTGCTTACTGTCCACTGTCCACTGTATTCGGTAATATTAAACACGTGCTCGCAATAATGTGTTTGTTCTAACTATGTTGTTTTTTCTTGCAGGTGCCGAATACGTAGAGAACAAAAAGTTGATTCCATTCATCAAAGAGCACACACCAGGTAAGAATTTGCACCATTTTTATTCGTTTTTCCTTGGAAATTGGAATGAATATTAGTAACGCAAAACATCTGATTTTAAGAAATGCCAAATGCTTCATATGAACATCATTTACTCTGCCAACACTTGGAAACATACCTTCGAAATATAAGATTTTTGTGGGTTAGAAGGCCGATTGAATTACAGAAGCGAGGACTCGAGTATCTTTGAACTGGTCCTCGGATTGAGCTATCCATGCAATTCGCGGATTCCTTCCTTCCAGAACTAATATTTGAAAATGGCCAGCACCTCGAGGAGTCGAAGTATAGCGATAGTATACATAGACATAGCGCGGACATAGTATGGATTTCTAAGACATACGCGCGGAGCCCATATTCCCTGTCGGCCGAGAGCATGATTCGGACATTTATCGGGATATATAATTAATGGGAAATTATAATTAAATTTCTCCAGCCAATAATTATATTAATTAATCGTGTTTCAATTCGATGCAGGAATTTCGCTGGTATTATCTGTTTTGATTCAGTGTGCGAGTTTTATTTCATTTCTCCGGATGAATAATCTCGTGCCTTATTAATCTCGTTTTGTACCTCCCATCTCGTAATATGCTGTTGTGTATTCTTGAAATTAATTACGATCCGCCTTGGAGAACCGATCTGAGAGATAAATTAATCATCATAACGGTCGTCTATTTCGCTTCTAGTGCCCGCATGCGATGGATCTGTTTGGAATTAAGTAGCCGGCTGTTGCGATCATCAATATATTTCGATCTGCTGAACAGACTATAGAGACCAACCAACGCAGAAATAAGCGAATACACTTGCGTCGATATCAATCAGCTCGAGTTAAAACAGATACATAGATATCGATTAGCATATACGTTCGAAAGAGAAAACAGGACTAGACGGGTACTGTTTAATAGTTATACGCTGACAATGGTTTAATTTCTTTAACAGAAAAGGTCACCTTAGCCAACTGCGACCAGTTTTCAACTCCCATTCCGTGCACGTTGACTAGCCTGATTTATCTTAGCATCTCGCAAAGCTATAGCGAGCAGATTAACGCGGACAGATTGGGGTGAGGTTCTTAATCCGCGGTGCTTATATTGGATATCCCGTAGTTACTTCCCTACGCGCATCGATCAACGGCGATAATTACGCACGGATGACGATAATCGAGTACATGAGAATTAAAGTACCTTTCATTAAACAATACCTTCGCCGAAGGAACACCCACCTCGTCGCGACCTCGTCGAACAAACGACGAGCTACGGGCAAAAACGACATTGATCCATTCATCGCGAAAAATAAAATTCATCTATCGCCAGCAATAATCCATACACGTACAGGCCGTACACGCGCAGAGGTGTCACACATGTGCACACCGACGTGAATAGCAACACAATAACAGCGAATACTCATAGTCCGGGGATGAACGGGGAATTACAGAGCGATTCGCACGAGTTACACGATGTACGCTCGATTGAAAAATTAATGCCGGGATCGGAATTGAATTTTCACGCGATACAAGCAGCCCGATCAATCGTTTCTACGGCCAACGAACGCGGACGGGGTAATTCGATGCCTCGATCCGGCCAGGGCATCTAGCTGCATCCGAAAACGGGAATACACGGGAAGATAGCGGGTATCGCAAAGTAGCAGGGTATTTGGACGGAACTGGATCCGTTGCGACACACGTAACAGGTCACGTATGACCGTGCCATTAAATTATATTACACGTTACGACGTTAAAACACAGCGAGACATTAAACGTTTACGAACCGCGAACGCTATCGTTAATCCGCCGGGGTGGCTGGAAGTTTACACCGAACTTGAAATTAACTCAAACCAAATAGAAACTTAGCCTCGGATGCGTGTCATTCACTCGACGTTAAATAAGTAGCGGTCGAAACTCTGCCGCTCTTTGCTCGAACTTCTTCATGTACCATCCTACGGAGTCGTCGTATACTTCTAGCATAATGTAAACCACAGTTGGGGGAATTTTATTCAAATGATGGCTAAGAGATAAAGATTAATGAATACAATTTTATTCGACGCATCGAATAGAAATTTATTTAGATACAATTTTAGTCGAATAAGAATTGATTCGTACAGAAAATAGTCGATTTAAATAGCAATTATAGATTTCAAAGTGTTTCTTTTTTCGTAGTTTATTTTTATTTTTCTTCCATGTGTCTTATTGCAATTAAATATTTTTTCTAAGTATGGCCATTCAATAGAGTGTACTCGAATTAGTTATTAAACGTTTTATCAGTTTTGAATAAAAATCGTTCGATAGTCTCTTTGGTTATTCCCATAAAATAATATAAAACGATTATTTATGACGAATAACGTGAGTATATTTTATCCAAATAAAATATTAGACAAAAAGGTATTCGATCAAATAATTATCTTAAATTAATATTTATTCGTAACAATTCGAATAATACTCAAGTTTGATCTAGGTACATTATCATTTATCTTGCAATTTCGCTTCTTGCTTAATTAGCAAATTGTAAAGAGTTCCTCGGAGATTCCTCAATTTGTAGCGGAATTTATAGAAGTTGGTATTATGAAGAAATATGTTTGTCTTGTCGGCAATCTTATTAAAGGCATGAAATAGAAACATGCTTCAACTTGCGAAATACGTTTCAGCACTTTGAAAACCGAACAAAGCGTAACTGGTAGAACTTCAAGAAAATGCGTGATGAAATGTTTTAATGAGAAATTTCTTAATAAAGTTCTGTTCAGGCATACAATATAATACAATAATCGTGCGAAGTTTAAATAAATCCTATTTCCATTATCACGCCGACGTCAAAGATGGAGCGCTAACGATACCGTCTCGAATTCGCTTCTTTAATCAATCACAGAAATAATATGAAATGAAACGTTTCCGTTTGGCCGTGTTTAGGTGTCTAAATTATCGACGACGCAACACTGACTTCGTCGCAGTTCTATATCCAGGAAGATTTAACACGTGGTACCATTACACCCGCTACATAATTCACGATCCATTCCGGCGGAATTCGTAAAGTGACATGTTAAAATAAGACTGAATTAGAACCGTAAGAGCGCTGAATGATTCAAGAGCAACTGCTACCCCTCCGTCGCGTGTGTCACGTTCCACGTTCGACGTTCCCGAAATTTTTGGTTCATAGCCCCGCAATTAACACGGTACAATTCGATCATCAAACGCGCGGGAGTCGATCAGAAATCAATCAAAGGGAGAGGACGTGCGTCACGTTGAACGACAACGGAGATAGAGTTAGGGCTGGTGACGCGGTTACAATTATGTCGATCCGATGGTAATTCATTGAAACTAGTTGGCTGCTGCGGCACGTTTACGAGAGTGTCAAATATCGAGAACATGGTCAAAGACAGGCGGTTGTCATGAATGGTGTGCTAATGACGATAATTCATCGCGTTCTGCGTCACGCCGTTGGAAAGCTTGAATATTGAGAGGGTACTAGCGCGAGTCCGCCCCGTGCTTTGTCTCGACGTGCAGCGGGGGAACGAAGGAAGGAAGAGGAACCGGCAGAGGCTGCGAGACAGTGTAAAGAATGGACAGGGAGAAAGAGGCAGCGGGGCGAGCGAGAGAGAGAAAAAAAGGACAGAGGTGAACGGCGCCATCGTGTCGGTCCAGCGTAACGAAATATCCAGGTCCCGAGGGCGAAATAAAAGCAAGATCGTTTTCTCGATGGGGTACGATCGGCGCGCGGGGGCGGAAGGGGAAGCAGCGCGGACAGAAAAGCCGGTATTTGGAAATCGATACTTCCGACGTCGTTTCGAGAGCGATGCCTTCGAGCCAACTTATTTCCTCCGTTGAGTGCGTCCGCGAAAATTCTCACCTATCCAGCCTCTTCTCATTATTGGCTATCTGCCGATAGCGATGCGACGCCGGCGCGGCGCTGCGCGGCGTGGCGACAGCTTCCCCGAAAACTCGTTCAACCATCGATCCGCGATCCTTTGTTTTCTCAATCGGCTGGCCAGGCAGAGGCCGTCCTGCATCTTCCAGGAAACTCCTCCGGGACCTCTAAGACGCGCACGCGTCTTCGTCCTTTGTCGCTTCCTCCGCAGCTTCGTTATTTCTCTAGACAGGTGTTATTGGTTTCTCCCGGTGCGTTTGAAACACGTCGTAAAGGGAGAAGCAAATTGCGCTGACTGTACCGGCCCGACGCCGGAGCGAGGCGAGCTTCAAAATCTCCGTGTCTTCGGATATGCGTTTCATGGTGGAACGAGGCAAAGTCCCGAGGACCGTGGCACGGGGCAAGATAATACGAAGGTTGTTTCTATCGCGAAGAGACTCTCCCCATTGCATATTTTATCCTTAAGCCTTTACGGTATTTTACAGCCCTCCCGCTGAAAGTAAATCTAAAATACTACACTTATTTCATTACGGTAGTCTGGTTACCGGAACTGGGCTGCAAACAACCTCCCGCGGAAAGTATTTTCATCGAGCAATTGGAGCATCGATCATTGTAATTAGTCAGACCTGGGCACACTGAAATATTTTCTCGAGTAATTTATTATCTTAGCACTTTATCCACCAGTTCTTTTAAGATCGAGGATCGACGGTTCAAACATTTTTTTTAAATTATATCAATAACTAAAGCAATCTTACTCGTAATCCATTAACTTATATAAACTAATATCATGAATATGATTTTTTGATTTATTAGATTAATTACTAGAAACTTGTGGTAGACATCGTTCACTTTTGTATCAAACTCACCACTTATGAATGCAATTCTAATTTTGGTTTTGACTAGACGCTCAAAATGGTATTTCGACAATTATATTCACGAGTTTCGTTTTACATTTTTTACGAGGGCACAAGTTGATGTTCTAAAAACATCTAGCTAGATATTTTATTATTTACATTTCTACGATATATATATAATTTCGTTTTAGCAGATGACATTCTGCTATCCTGACAATAAATTTATTAAAATTACTTTAAACAAATGAACTTGGACCACTTTCGAAATAAACTGTTTATATGTTACATATTACAGATTCACGAATTAGAATGGTTCATATCCAGTTCATGAATAAAACTGTATTTACATTGCAGCTTTATGCAAAACCAAAAGTGGTGACATTTTCTTGTCATTATAGAAGTTCGGCGAAAGAGTTTTGAATACCGGATCAACATCATTTCGCGGCACGCTCCCATAGGTTTCCGACTTGATTCATTCTCGACCCCCTTCGTCAAGAAATTACATTACGTTTCGATTTCCGTTTCTATACACTTGTCGCGGGGGGGGGGGGGGGGGCGCCAATACGCGCAGACTCTTCTTCCGCGACGCAATCCGGTGAAACCGCGGTTCGATATCGGGCTCCGATCTTGTCGCGTTTGTCAGAGCCGAGCACCGGGTTGGCCCCGTGCGCCGATTCGAACGTGGTCGATAGCAGAGCGTACCTTAATAATACACGACGGCTCGATTTATTCAGTGTTTGCGCGACGCGCGTATGTCGCTTGATAACATTGTCGGTGAATATCTAATTCGGGCCGCGCGCGCGTTTCTATCGCGCGTCGCGACGTCACTCGGGGCGGCTCGGCGTGGTTCGGCACGGCGAGGTGCAGCGCGGTGCAGCGCGCCGGGCGCACGAACATCAGCCGGAACGCTGGAACGGAGCATTTCGAACGTCAGATCCCCGATAAGAATTGCATGTATGCAAATAATCGAGTAGGCGTGAATCTTGCTCGAACGGTATCGATACACCTCGCACACGTTCGCAGCCGCTCGGCGTCTATAGACGCGCGGCGCACACGGTTATCGCGGTGAACGATCGGATGGAAATTCGTAGCGAGACGATCGCGCCGTTTCGTTCCGAAGCTCTCTCGAGCTGATTTAATGAGCGAACGAAAGCTTCGGGTTCGAAAGGCGGATTTTCGGTCGCGTTTACCACTCCACTCGATATGGAGGAGGATCCGCGTGATCGACGTTGATCGACGTTCTCCGGCTCGCCCGGCGACGAGACGCGATTTTCCCCCTTTTTCCAAACGCTCGCCGGAAAATTTCCTGCGCGGAAAAGTAGAACGCTCTCCAGCGTTAGAAGATATACATATATATGTATATATATAGGGGGAGCGCGATAATCGCGAGAAATGGCGTCCGACCCGCGCGCGGAACAATCGCGGTGACCCGGTGTTCGAAACCCCGCTAGCCGGGATAACGGAATAATCGGACGAACCTGACGGGTTAATCCGCTGGATAATGAGGACAAAAGTTAAGAGAGCCTTTCCGTGTCCGTTCCCGGGGACGTTAGCGGAATAATTCAGCGTGGCGGCTGTCTAGCCCCGTTAGACGCGCGGCAGTAACGAGACAATGGATTCTTATTTGATAACGAGGCCGGAGATCGGATTTCTTTCGAGTATCAATCCACGGCGTATGAACTTCTTCTTGCGTCCCGGTTTCCGGTACGTCGTTAGACGAGATAACCGCCTAAAGGAAGCTAAGGACCTTTTCATTGTTCCTCGTAAAATCCAAGCGGACCGGCAGTCCCATTTTACAGTCGGCGACGTAGTGTGATCCGACCTGATAAAAATTTATCGACCGGCGGACGGCGTTTCCTGAAAATGGATCGCAACAAAGCTTGGATGGAAAGCACGGTC